>NC_081530.1:24952502-25125002 GCF_030273125.1 Centropristis striata
TATTTAGTTATTTATTCAGAAGTTTTTCTTAGATGGGCGGAGGGAGAGATGGTAACATCTTAGCAGGACAAAAATGACTTAAATGCCTTTGAGATGTGGGTGTCCTGTTCTCTTAGATTGCAGAAATCTTTGTGAGGACAGGCACATCCTGAAATTCACTGATAATGCTGGAAGCACAAACCTATTACAGGGTCATGAGATGGAGTCTGGGCGTGCAGTTGAGGAGTTTTTACAGCACACTGGAGTGATGTATTTCTGCACCATGATGTGTCCAGATCAAAGAAAACAGCCCAATTATTATCTGGGATCCTGAAGTCCAATTTACAGAAGGTTTCAGGTGTTTGGGAGTTACACCATCGAGCATAACAAACAATTTGTGCACTTTATGTAACAAGAGCCGACAGAGATTTTGTGTTTTAATGAGAACAGAAAATTGATGTCTTTCTCAAGCACATCTCCTATCAAATCAATCCTCAAAAGCTCCTCAGTGGCCTGGTTTGGAACCTGAGAGAGGTATGAGAAATGTCAGTATTGTGTGTGTATTAAATTAGATCATTTTCATTCAACAGACCGTCCTCACTGATGTCTACAGTGGGTACAAGTCAATTTGAGCCACTCCCTTTAGGTCACAGATTCAGACAACCACAAACAAATTAGACAGGCTGAATTTCTCATTTCTTCCTCACACTGCTACTTGAGTGTACATAAGACCTCCCACTTAATTCCTATTCTTTGTGGCTATTATAACTGCCTCATAGTTTCTCCCCTCAATCTATTCATTCATTTTTTGCCCCGAACAGCATAATCATAATGTTTGGTCAATGCAGCCGTGATAAAGCAAAGGTGCAGGCAGTGAGCAAGATGGAAACAATACAAAACCAAGACAGGAAAAATACTACCGACCAAAAACAGTGCTCAGATCAAGACAAAGGACATAAAATGAACAATTAAAATAAAGATATAAAAATGATGAATATATGAGCATAATGACATAAAAAAAACGAAAACATGAAGGAAACGTTGTCACTTCCAGCACAGTTGCCAGCAAAAGATCTTTCTTTGTTTCTGCAAACCTTGAAACATGAATCTGCAACATTTTTTTAGTCTTATGATAAAAGCAAGAAAAGTCTTGTAGGACTTTTAACATAATTTTGGTCTACCTTTGAGTTGGAGGAGTGGGAGGTGGAAGGGACCAACCAACCAATTGTTGGGAGTAGTGTTTTTGTGCCTCATTGTTGGAAGTAATGCCTAACCCTGTTATATTTACCTCAACTTAACTAAGTGTTGTTGGTGCCTTAACTTAACCAAAGTGGTTTTACAGTGTTTTCAAAGTGTTTAAAACAGCAATGATACATCTTAAAAGCAGCTATTGTCAAACTTACAAGGTGTTGTGGTCATCACGTGTTTGTAGCGTGCTTAAAGCAGTGGATGGTACATGTCACAATAAGAAAGGGTTGTAGCGATTCAGAAACATTTATATTCAACATATTTGTGGTTCAGAAATTTAAAAATTCAACTGACAATAGGTTGGGCACATCTCGATTTAATGTTCAATCATTCAAGGAAATCTTGCAGTGCAGGTCTTGTAAACACTGAAAAGACGGGTCACCTTTCATGCAACACTTTCTCAGCTTGTCCTTCATAATGCACCTTATTCCTTTCCAGTTTGACAAAATCAAGGCCTTCCGTTATCCATAATGAATGCAAAGGAGCCATTGAAGATTTCCACTTGAGCAATCCCAGGCGTCTGACTAGTCGGGTGACAAAAGCTGTAGAGGCTTCCTCTCGGGAAGAGAGTGCTATTGTGGGTAGAGATGCAGATTATTAATTGATGTGGTTTAAAGTGTTTGTGTATTTTGCTTTTGTTTTGGAGATGTCGGTAAGGGATACACACATTGAAAATACAGCGCAGCAACAACCAGAACTTGCAGGCGACAGCTGCTAGCATATGACAAACATTAGACATCGCATACAGCAATGCATTCAACATTCGATTACTATTAGCAACCTAGCCATGAAATCAATTTCACAATGGTCACAAAAGAGAAACAGCCAATAAGCTTTTTTTCCTCCAATCTCATTATCCACCCAAAAATCTATTACCTTACTCTCTCGGGTCTTTACAGGTAATGCATTTACACTCCTTCCGTGTGTTTGTGTGGAATTTTCTGTTTGTGTGCAATCATGTGTATCCCCATGGACAATATGGTGCGAGCATGATGCAGTATTACAGAACAGAATGGAATGGGGCTCAATGTGCAATCACAAACATAATATTGAAGTTGCACACACATATACACCCTCACTCACGCACATACATATACTTGAAGGAGCCTAATCCCCTTTGTGAATCTGTCAGCCTTGTTGTTACAAACACAATAGGATTATTTGTGTGTGTATGTGTGTGTGTTTGAGAGAGAGAAATGTGTGTATGCCTGTGTGTGATACTAAGGGAGAGACTCACTGTGGATTTGTGATTGTGTGGCTCTGTTAACGTGTGTGTGTGTGTGTGTGTGTGTGTGTGTGTGTGTGTGTGTGTGTGTGTGTGTGTGTGTGTGTGTGTGTCTGAGAGTTGTAGTATAGGAATGTCCCGACAGTACGCCTATTTTTTCTCCAAAGCAATTTGTTTTCTGTTCTTCTGCAAGGTGTGTGTGTGTGTGTGTGTGTGTTGGTTTGTGTTTGTGTGTGTGTGTGTGTGTGTGTGTGTGTGTGTGTGTGTGTGTATGCGTGTCTGTGTGTGTGTGTATGCATGTTCATGCACAAGCATGTGTGTTCTGTAGGTTGTGATTGGTTGAGTCTGCGGGTCTCATAAAGACGATGTCATGATGGAAATTAACGCAATACATCACAAACATGCACCCGGACACGCACACACGTACACATACTAACAGTAAAACACACAAACAAAGCACACACCTTTGCCTCCTGCCACGGGCCACTCCTGTAAATAATACCAAAAATAGGAGAGGAGAGCGGGGGAATAAAGGAGAGGAAGGCTGGGAAATAGAGGGTATATTTCCTGAAATACCTTACACGAAAATTTTAGACTAGAGAATTATGGTGACACAGTGGCGCCTTTATATAGAATCAGAGAAGGATCTGTGTAACCTCGTGGTCCGACTGAATGAGAAAAAAGAGGTGTCATAAATACTTGCAAACTCAGGGGAAGGAGGCATGCAGAAGGAGATGGATGCAAACTTGCTCTAGGCTACGTGAGCTAAGAAGTAGAAGCATTCAGGAAATTCGCCTGACGCAGCACACCAAGAGCCAATCATCTCCAAGCAAGACTCTATTCAGTTGGCAGTTTATTTCTGTTCAAAATGGATGATGAGCTCTTGCAGCATGACATGGTGTTTCACAGCAGGGAAAGATGGCCATTGGGTATTTCAGGCTGTAACACCACATGGTGACCGCAAATATTGTATATGCTGGACTCCAGAGGCTGGATGAGCCAACTGACATATATATATATTCACTGACAATGTTTCTCTTTTGCAAAAGGGACAGAGGAAAGATGCAAGTCAAATTAGAAGAAATAGTTGCTATACATGTGGCTATAGCTGCATTGTTTCACCTAACTTCTGGTATGAACAAAAATAATTAACCCTTTATCAGGCAAAGAATCATATGTGGTAACTTGAGCGGACATTTTTTTTTTTTAACTTGAGTGGACATCTATAACAGGTCTCCTCGCTCTCCGTGAGCTCATAGGATCACATGGATTTCTACATCACAGATAGTGACACTGTGGCATCTGACCAATCAGTAAATCACACAATATTCAAGCTTTCCTTTATTGTCATTGTATTTAAAAAGTATACAACTAAATTTATGTGTGCTTCTCATATATAAGGTGCTTTAAAAAAGACATTCAGACATTACGCATATGTAATAAGTAGTCTAAAAAGATAATAAATAGTTTAAAGGTAAAACATAAAGTGGTAATGGATGCAAATGATGTGTTATTGTCTATTTAGGGTTGCTGTGGGAAAGAGACAATAATAAATATAATAATAATAAAGACTCAATTGACCTCGATTTGCAAGATAAAAATGAAACATTTTGCAAAAAGTCTTGTAATATCCTCCAATAACACTTCAGGGTTGAGATTTTTAATATCCAGGAGTGCCCTATAAAGGGTTAATAGCCATTAATATAGTACAGCCAATTCTGTGAGGTACTCTAAAGTTGCTGTTTTTGTTCTGGTGGTTGTGGATAAAGCCGCGAAAATGGCTTAAGTTTCCTCTCTGATGGTTATTATAGTGTGCACTTAAACTGAACTAGTCTACACTTTTTAGGTTATCCTTTATTAGGTGGCTTTAGGTGGCCGCTACAGGAGTGCTATACATACAAGAAGAAGAGCATTTAAAAATAAATAAATAAATTAGGTGATTACTCTACATTAAACTAGACAACCTGGATCCTGTGGGTTTTTTTTTTTTACATGTTTATGCTTGTTGCACAGGTGTATTGGTAAAATAGTGGCTTTTTATTTGTGATTTTATTTCACTTATTTACATCGATTAGCATCGTTGGAGGAGCTCAGCCCTGACACAAAGCAGGGAAGGCTGCATTGTGATAATGAATTGCACAAAAATGTTAAAAAGTACTGATATAAAAACTAGTAATATTGGAGCTTATCAATACTACAGTCTTTAATAATTTAGCAGTAATAGTTTAGAGTAATATATTTTCTGCCGCAGATTAACACAGATGTGCACTGTAATAAATTATTCTGTCGTCATTTAATTTTACTTAATATATTTGCTAAAATGTATTAAATATAAATGCGTCCTTGATTTTGAGGCAGTTGTTTAAGTAACTTTAATATAAAAATGTTTGAGATCGAATCTACTCATTTTGACTACATTGAATATAATCTTTATGTGTCTGTAATTCTAAATCAAGAGAATTTTGAATGGATCCAACAAAATAGAATTAGTCCGTTTTTAATTGACAGGCACTTCCTGTTAAGTTGTTATTAACTCAACTTGTAACTTAGTTAGATTTAATAAATTATATTGCGTCTAATCTGTTGGCTAAATTTTATTGAGTAGCTATTGTTTATCTTTTTTTACAGTGTGGTGCTTTCATGAGTATTAACAGCAACGGGACATTATATTTGTGGGTCTCACTCGAAATAAATAGAGCTCATGTTAATGAAGGACCTTGTCACCCAGTCTGATGATTGGGCTAATGGATGCCAGTTTGATTGATGTCACAATGATGGGGGTCTGTGACACAGAGGAAAAACACTCAGATGTCTCCTTGTGAAACTGTGTCTTTACAGAAATAGACAAAGAGAGTTGTGGTGACCCTGGAACTCCTCTCTATGGAATAAGAGAAGGGGACAGCTTCTCAAATGGAGGAATCCTGAGGTTTGAGTGCCAGTTTGGCTTCGAGCTGATCGGAGAGAAAACTATCTCCTGCCAAGACAACAATCAGTGGTCGGCAAACATCCCCATATGCATATGTAAGTATTAAAATCATGCATAGGTTATTTTCAGGCACTTGGCTGCAGAGAGGGGGGAAAAACATGACATGTGCTCTGCTGTGATGTTGATAACATTCAGTCTGACCTGTCACCATGGTGACAGTACAGAGTTTATTATGGCCTGGAGCGGTCGATGACCGATGATGCTGTGGCGATGAATATTTAACAGGAAATTTCTCTCTCTGCATCTCTTTCTCTACCCTCCTTTCCCTTTCCTGAAATTTTATTTTCTCCCCACTCTCTGTGTCTTTCTGTCTGTATTTGTATGTCCGTCTGTCTCTATCTGTCCGTCTGTGTCTGTGTCTGTCTCTGTCCATGGTTCTGTACCTCTCGTGCTCCCACAGTCCCCTGCATGTCCAACTTCACAGCTCCCTCAGGAACCGTCCTCTCCCCAGATTACCCAGAAGGCTATGGGAACAACATGAACTGTGTCTGGCTCATCCAATCAGATCCAGGCTCCAGGATCCACTTGGCATTTAATGACTTTGACCTCGAGGCTCCCTACGATTCCCTAACGGTGAAAGATGGCGAAACAAATGATGCCGGCGTCATAGGGAGGTTCTCTGGAGCTGAGAGTCCTTCCCATCTGACGTCCAACACTAACACTCTGAGGCTCGAGTTTCAGGCTGATCACTCGATGTCAGGAAGAGGATTTAATATCACATACAGCAGTATGTCATTTTTCTATTTCGCTTTATTCCACTTTCCTTTTTGAATACAGGGAAATTGCCAGTTTGATTTATGGTGCTGTGAAGCAGGATAAAATGCGGTATATTGATAATATTCTACATTTGTTTTCCCACAAGTTGAAGTTTGATATGTATGGTTATGGCAGAAAAAGAAGATCATTTAGGACCATTTTTATTTTATTTTGCGGCAGAATAATTCAGGAGCGTCTGAGGCTAAAACACTGATATGTTTTGAAGCTATGAAACAGTACTTCTCATATGACTATAAAGGAATTGTATGCATGAATTTCAGCCTAGACCTCTAGCAACTGTGTTAAATGTGAGGCGGTTTCATTCTGAAACAGTACTGCCACAAATAAAATGACTATCCTCCTTATTCCCAGGCCCCTTGATACCTTGCATGAATTATCAGCGTGATGATAACATAACAATGCACTAATCCTCTTTCATAGAGCGATTGGTTAATAAAACATGTGGAAACTGAGGTCAAAACCACCTGTTGAACCTCAGATGGGATAACATTGTTGTACCTCAGCCTTTTACTATTAAGAGATTGAAGAAAAACCTGAATAAGTGGTCTCAGAAAACATAAACAAGCATTTTTCTGCCTTTTTTTCTGTTGCTAAAGACCATCAAATAGCTGGAAATTGGCACGCCAGGTAGGATTAAAATGTATTTTAGCTACCTACAAAAAATCAGTGTAACTGTACACTTTATTTTGAATATTTCCCCGGCTTTATCTTCCTGTCAGGCAGCCCTTAACGGAGAACTGAAGCCTTTATATCCATCTATGCTTCTTATCAAGGCCTCTAGACTCCTTTGACAAAAACAGTCATTTAACCACACAAAACACAGTAGTTGCTGGTATACTGATTCCTCAGTTTTTAGCGTGTTAGTTCCGAACCCTTTAAAACACCAAAGTCACACAATAACAGAAACAAATTAACTGGTCAAGCTGGCAGTGCCAGCAACTCCTCTGTTCTGTGAGGTGAAATGACTGTTTTTGTCAAAGCAGTCTGGTGGCTTTGAAGAGAGCATATATGGATATAATGGCTTCAGTTTCCCATTTAGTTTCCCATCAATATAAAAAATATTCTTAGTGTAGCCCACACTTACAATAAACTGATATTGATTTATTCGATGGGCCTTCCTTTAAGTGGATAAAATACATTTTGCTGCTGCCCCTGTCCTCAGCAGTACATTACTTTCTGTTTCTGTGCCGATACTCCAGCAAGACCCTGACTATGGATAAATGCCTCATACAGCCCCACTTCAAAGATCTAAACTGTATCTATAAGTATTAAAAATAAAGCAGCATTGGCTTAATTGAATGCAAATTACTTTGACCTTTGTCAGTTAGATGCTGTGGATATATATCTCTTCGGAAGTTACAGAAATAATAATTTCTACAGAAGTGCTCAGAGAATAGGATGGATATAGTTATTATCTCTTACCACAATCACCTAGAAAGAGCGTGATATTTCCCCCCCTCAAATATTTGATGTTTAGATGTTTCATTTTGGATCGGCTACTGACTTTGATCAGCCTGGAGGCTTCAACAAAACAAAGAGTCATGCTGGAAAAGACAAAAGACTAACGTCACCGATCAAAGAGGTTTCATGTGGTCACAGCAGCTAAGAATAGAGGTGTAGGTTGCAGAACAAAGAGGCATGAAAGACATTTAGAGAACACTTTTTGGGAGCTTTTTTGTTGTTGTACGCAGAGTCAGATGAGAACATCATCATTTCATCATCTTTATCTCTGTGCGTCCAGTACAAAGAGAGGTCCAGGATGCGTTTAACCTTGTTAAGCACAAAGACTTGAAGTGAGCAGAACCTGTGTAGTTCTGTCAAAAGTGAAACAGCACACCTTCCAAAACCTCCTAAATTGCCGTTTTTAAACTTCCTACCTTGAGTCTTTCACCCTTGTCAAAATAGAAACAGAGGGTTTAGTGTTTCTCAGCAGTTCTGTCTTCATTGTAAAGTTGTCAGCTGTGCAGACTTTTATAACTGATCAAAAGCCGGGTGAGTCTTAGATGCATTGATGACTCGCTTGCTAGACAACAGGATAGAAC
This sequence comes from Centropristis striata, assembly GCF_030273125.1. NCBI lineage: Eukaryota > Metazoa > Chordata > Actinopteri > Perciformes > Serranidae > Centropristis > Centropristis striata. The sequence goes on from NC_081530.1 coordinate 24,960,760, forward strand.
ATGTACAGTAAATAAGATAGTTTTGGATTTGTTGGAAGGCATATTTGTTCATTTTTGATGGTGGCGAACTGTTTGCCCCTGCTCGCAGTCTTTGAGCTAATTCAGGCTAAACACGTCCCCATACCAGACAAACGGAAATGGAAATTGATATTGATCCTCTCATCTGACTGTGGGTTTGACAGCAAACAGACAAAATGTTGAAATGTTCTGTTGACAAGTTTCCTCACAGTGTATCTGGCATTTCAGCTTACACTGGTCTGTATCTGAATTTTTTTAAATACTTTTTGGGTCACTGCATGTCATTTTTAAATCTCTATCATCTGATCACAGCACATTGCTTCACCTGGCAAAACATGGGCAATATAAAGTTGGACTTGATTGAACCAGGCCATATCCAGAAGAGGATGTGCTCACATGAGTTTTATCAGAAGTTCCAGTTGCTTAGATCCAACGCAAGCACAGTGCAAATATATTTTCACATACAAAATGAGCATGTTAGCAAAGATAGAGAAAGGCAAAGCAGTAATATAGAACAGACAGATTACAGGAGACGTTTTCCTGGCCAGGGCTGAACACTGAAAGACGTCACATTGCAGTAATAGAGCTTTATGATTAGTTCTCTGAAATGTAATCAAAATGTAGCCTGTGAGTGCTAGTTAAATAAAGGTCTCACATTCTTTAATAACATTTCTTGTGTGCCTGTCTCTCTCTGCGGGCCTCTAGTCTCCAATTTGTTTCTCATCATATCTTTGTCTCCTTGTAACTTTTTACCTCAGCATTTGGTCATAACGAGTGCCCAGACCCTGGCATTCCCATCAACGCTCGCCGCTTTGGAGACAGCTTCCAGCTTGGCAGCTCCATCTCTGTGGTCTGCGAGGATGGTTTCATCAAAACCCAGGGAGCCGAAACCATCTCCTGTCAGTTAGAAAAAGGAAAAGTCATGTGGAGTGGGCCCATCCCTAAATGTGAAGGTAAATACCGACTTGATTGCTGATTAAACTATTAACTCGGGAGCAATGTGTCATCCAAGATATCATCATTACCAGAGAGTAAAGACCCAGGAGGTGGAAATTAGCTACTGTCAGCTCAACAGATAAGTTTTAGAGGCGTCCAGTTAGCCTAAACATCCAGGGAAAGAACTATTAATACACTGCTGCCACAGGTACAGCAACTTACAGATTGCTGACTGTAGCAGCATCTAACAATATCAGGTAACAATCTTGTTAGCTACGTGTGGGAATATATCTATGGAGATAACCTTTAAATTAAATGGAAAGTTAATGTCAGGTATATGAATATGTTATATGTAATTATATATAATTATCATTGTGGTATGTTTTAAAAGTCACAAGAAACAGTGACCATTTCCTGTAAAAGTCAAGTGAAGTTTGCTCATTAGTCATTACACCACTCCACTTTGACTGCAGCTATTCCATATAATTATTATACCCATTCCACACTATAACACTGTCATTTATCACCCATATACAGTCAGAGTAATTATATTACCATTTAAATATATAATAATTTGTCAAGGTTGCATTAACATAACGTTTAATCAGCTGCTTATGTGAAAGTACAGAAAAATAGAAATGTAAATTTGCTCTGTTAATCTCAGATGGAACAAAGGAGCTAACGGTCGAAGTGCTCTCGCTATAGCTCCAACTGCAGATATAATTAACTTAAGATATTTCTAAGACTGCTGTTGTTGATAGAAGTGTTGATGGTACAAAGAAAGGCCATGTTAATTATGCTTCAGGTCATTTAATGTCCCCGGATCCTTTGCAGCTAATGTGTATCTGGAACTACTTGGATGAAAATCCACTTACTTGTATTCAAGAGTACAGACCATAACAAATTGACTTCAGACACTAAGTTAAACTCTAAACAAGATCCCATTTAAAGAAGACTGGAACGGAGCAGCTCCTGGCTAATGTAACCTTGTGTTACCTCATTTATGTGTTGTGTTCTTTAAATGAATTAATTTAGCTTTATTCTTTATCTTTATGTTCCTTTAAATGCTTAAGTATGTATATTTTTTGCATTTATTGCCATCCTTACATTATGAGGAGGGCAGTTAGTGCAGTAAGCAGTTAGCTGGTGATCATAATGGAGCATTTTAGCAGCTAAAGAATCATATGTTTTCCTAGGGGCATGGTGGAGACCAAAACAGAGCTAAAAAGGGGATAAATATTGAACTCATCTTAAGGTGGCAAAAGAGAAAGTTCTAAATTACTGAGTGTTAATCTTGCTCTGTGTCAATGTTGTGTTTACAACGTGTTGCTCTGCCCCCAATAGACCAAAACAAGTTGGATTTAATACAGGTTTGAAGAAATAATCTTGTGCTCAGTGCTCCAGAATCACAAGCATTTTAGGTCTGATTATTTTAGTTGCACATGCAACCAAACATTTTCATTGGTCACACTGGTGTGTGCCTGACATTTAGCAGCTCTGTCTCTATGTGTGAAACTGTGCCCTGTACCCCAACCTTAAATTATATAGGTAATTAAAATTAAGATAATTAGTGGTTTTCTAAAGGAAAATGCTGCGTTGCCCCTTCCACCTGTCCCTCGCCCTAAAATGTATTAATGAGAAATTACCAAGGTATGAGGGAACTGAGAAAAAAAGGTAGCAGTGTATAATTTAAACTAAATTATGTGCTGGAGCATCTAAATGAAAAGTTATGCAAACCATTGCAACCAAAAAAAAAAGTTAGTCTGGCACATTTTAAATTAAATCTTAATCTTTGGGCTGATGGCACAGTGATTAGGCCTCCAACAGGACTATAGATAGTTATGCAAAAATATCTGCAGACATTATAGTCTATGAATAAATTGGCAAATCAGGGCAAATCAATCTCATCAACCAGTTTACTGTCGCAGAGAACCAGCTTAGCAACAAGAATATTCATTGAATAAAAATGTGTTCAGCTGCTGGTGAAGCTGATTTACCAGCAAAATATACTTACTGGCTCCTGACAGATCTGTTTGGTGTCAGGTCTCACTCAACACACATCCACTTGGACGTGGACTTCACCAAGACTCAGGCTAAACTAAAGTGTCATAAAAAGTAATTTCTTGTATTTCCCTTTTTCACCCTTTGTATCTCCCTCTCACTTCTGTTCATTGCCCTCCTCCAGCCCCGTGTGGAGGCCACTATTCAGCCCCAACTGGAGTGATTTTGTCTCCTGGGTGGCCTGGTTACTATAAAGATTCCCTCAGCTGCGAGTGGGTGATTGAGTCAGAACCTGGACGCTCCATCAAAATCACATTTGACAGGTGGGTGGCATAAGTCTTTTATTATGCATAGTGTGAAGACTCTCTCAGCTCTAAACGACTGAAACATCTTCACCAGCTTGACGACACACAAAGACATCAATTTGAGGACACATGCTCAGTGAATGCAGAAATGAGCAGCAAAAAGCTCCAAACGCAATGGAAACTGTTGTGAGCTTCTTAATTTGCAGCACTTTTTCTAAATGCTGCGCAGGTGTCGTCAAATGGATGTTCTAGTGTGTCGTCAAGTTTGTGAATGTTTCTTCATTTCCCTGTGTTGTGTCTATTTGCATGTTGTTGGTTTAATTTGTGTTTCATTTGTTGAGCTCTCAGGGCAGCTACTGGAGAGGGAGAACTGTGCAGATTCTTCTGAACAGCCATCAGTTACATCTGACAAGCAGAGATTTACCAGACTTAAAGTTTATGGGCGATATAATAATACATTTCATAGCTTGGATAATTAAAATTGGGAGTTGTGTATTGATCAGGAAGGCTGGGTAATATTTTGGTTTATATTATGTGCCCTCTGAGCTGTGAACCGATGATAGAAACAGGACTTTAGAGAATCCAGTAAAATATTTTTTTTATTGGTTTGAGTTTCCATTTCAACTTTATTTCACTGTAAAGTGCAGTTAATAATATTGGCTCAACAACCTGTAGGGGGCTTAAAAGACTGGGCCTCTTAAACTTTTCCCCCTCTAGCATGTTAACTCAATTACACAGAGAAACACACAGGAAAAGAGGGTATGATTTTAATGGTGGAATAATCTCCTGTTCAATGGTAATTTTATTTTACAGCAGCACAACGTCAATTTAGCAGGACTAATTGGTCATCAAACTGATTCAGTCCTTCAGTGTTCCTGTGAACCTTCAATTATAGCACCTCAAACAAATATACTGCAGCTATTAACTTCATGTTGCCTTGACAAGCTAAATGTTTGGGCATGGGTACTGCAAAAAGATGCCGAATTATGTGAAGAACATAACCCTGAATTTTTTGGAGTGTTTGGAATTAAATTTGAAGGGTTTTATTTCATGATAGAGTGTAACTTAAAAAAATAAATAAAAAAAGATTATCAACGTTGTGATATTCTGATATTGTTCTCTTACAGGTTTCAGACTGAGCTGGGTTATGACTTTCTGGAGATCCATGATGGTCCAAACCTCTTGTCTCCTCTGGTTGGCTCCTTTAATGGTACCCAAGTGCCCCAGTTCCTGTTCAGCAGCAGCAACTTTCTTTATCTACTGTTTACCACTGATAACAGTCGATCAAATGCCGGCTTCAAAATATTATATGAAAGTAAGTAGAAATAAATAAAGCATATGTGTGCATATGCACATGCTAATATGCATTGCATGAGAATTATATGCATGCACTTTCAGCACAAACATCACAGTAGGTGTGCTTGATGTCAGGAAATAACATTGCACTCGTAGCCCACCAGACACAGATTCACAAGCTGGCCTGACATGCAGGTCATTACCTGCAAACAGCAAACCACCATGATAACACAGCATGGTGCTTTATGTGGAGATTCAAACCATCTGTGAGTTTTAGATTATGCAGATCAGCAAAACAGCAGATACAATTCTAGTCTTTATGCACATACTGTACATACCATTTAGTCATCTTATCTCATTTTTTACAGGCGTCACAGTGGACAGCTACTCATGCCTGGACCCTGGTATCCCAGTCAACGGCATCCGGTACGGGCAGGATTTCTCCATCGGGTCCACGGTATCATTTGGTTGTGATTCTGGCTACAGACTCAGCCACGAGGAGCCGCTAGTATGTGAGAAGAATCACTGGTGGAGCCACCCTCTACCTACATGTGACGGTAAATAGCTTTATTACATGTATGCAATAAATATAAATGCAGCAACACATTTCATCTTGGAGCAGAGAACATACTGACATGACATGGTGGCGTGATCACCTTAGCTGCCGCCCTGTTCCCCTTTAAAAATAAAACATTCCCTCCTATCAATTAAAAAACATGTTTAGGCAAAAATGTATTATTTCGTTGAACCATTCAAAAAAGGACAAGGAGACCAAGGGATGTGGAAAAAAGATCAGCAATTGAGCCCACCATCCTTATACAGGGAGCTGAGTCACATAGAACATGTTGTTCTGCGACAAAACCACTAGTTGAATCTCTCTCTCTCTCACACACACACACACACACACACACACACACAGACACACTTGGATCTAAGCAGAGGCAATTTGCAGTGAAGGCTGCTGTGGCTGTAGGGGATGATTTGAGGAGAAGATTAGAGATCTGTGGGCATGTACAGTGTGTGTGTGTGTGTGTGTGTGTGTGTGGGTGTGTGTTGGCGTGTATGTGTGTGTGTACTGTATGTCAGCACATATGCTTGTGCCATGTGCCTCCTGTCACCTTCTCCCCTGTGTGAACCATGAACACAGGGAGGTTTGAGGTAAGGCTGACGAGAGCCTGTGTTGGCTGTCACCTTCTCTCTCTTCTGTCTCAAATCAAGGAGTGAGAGGGGGCACAAGAGTAGCTGAGGGGAGTAAGGGAGCTCACTCTCGTTCTCTCTCTCTCTTTCACTTTCATTCCAGCCATGGTGGAGCAGGAGAGGAGGGAAGAAGGAGAGATGCGGCACTGTGCTGCATCAGTTTTGCGGCGGCTTGCTTCCTTCGACTTGTTGGCTCGTTCGCTTCTTAACCACATTTGAATTGCACAGTTCCTGGGACTGGCAGTGGTTTCCTCCAAGGAGGCAGTTTGAGCGCATAACATCAAACACGCTGCCTGGAATTTGCAGGCTGAATTCCATTAGACTGTGTTTACACAGTATGTACCCATACAAATATAGGAAGTATTTACTGGTGTGGCTGGTAAGAAGTGATCAAGCCTGACGATTGACAACAAGTCGGAGTTGAATGCAGCCCTGGAAAATGTTGCAGAAATGTTTGTTCTTACTGTGTATTGGAAAATAAGCAACATTCTTTCATTTGATGTGGATGTAAAATGAAGGGAACAATGAAAATATTATCATATTTAATACTTATGTTGGAAGAATAGTCAAAATAAATCATATTTTCTCCGGAGCCTAGGATTCCTTGAGCAAATATGTGGATTTAAATGCAGTTATTGAATACAGAAGTGCATTTTCTCAAGTACTGTACTTAAGTTTAACTTTGACATACTATGTAGTTACCTTTCATGGATATTATACTTCATATACTCCATAATATCTAAGTGGGAATATTGTGTGATTTCACTTCAGTTAGATATAAGTAGGGTATACTAATACTACTTACTTTTAGTAAAAGTCTAATGACATGATACAGTACTATACTACTAATTTCTTAAATTGGCTCCACGTTGACGACTGCAACATTTAAATACTATAAAACATAGTTTGTAAGTGATAAAAACAGATAAATGCAATAATCTATTGTAATAAAGTGTAAAGGTTGCACATCTGCAAAACTATTTTTACTATTTTTACTTTTGATACTTTAGGTACACATTTTTTAGACCATGGTATCTTACTTTAACTAAAGTGAAGTATTTGAGTAATTCTTCCACCATTGTTTAAATGAGTCAAGGATGATTCAAATGACTTTTCCATTTTTTGTGGAATCACTCAAGTCAACTTCATTCACGTAAAAGACAGAGTGGACAGAACAACCCTCTCACGGAAAGAGGTGGACAAGAAGATGAGATGGAAAGAAAGATTGAAAGAAACTGGCAGAGAGAGAGATGTGATGCAGCATTCAACATTAGGAGTTTCCTGGCAGAAAACTATGAATAATTAATAGCATTCTGTATGTGTGTGAATGAAGCTTTTGTGCTTTTATGAGTGTGTATGACAGTCTGTGTATATAAAGTGTGTGTGTGTGTGTGTGTGTGTGTGTGTGTGTGTGTGTGTGTGTGTGTGTGTGTGCTTGCATCAGCATATTTTATGGAAATATTCCCACTTCTCTCCCTGGTTTTTAGGGATGCTGAAGTTGTAAATGTTGTATTATGTTGTATGTTGATCTTGTATGTTGTTGTGGTGGTGATAGTGCTCCGTGTGGTTTGAGCACATCTCCAGTGTCTGACCTGCCTGTTTTATGTGGTTTTAGCGGTGGTCACCATTGGCCAGGATGTGTATGGATCGTAGTCTGGGCTGCATTTCTCAGAATTGGTAGTTCTCAGCTCCTATTGAACTGCTTAATTGTCCTGCTTAAGGAAACTTCAGCAGAACTTTTCAGGTTTGACCTTCTCCCAGCTGCACTGCCACCGTTGCACTTTTGAGGTAATGTTATGGCATTTTATAGGTTTATTGTAAGAGGAAATGACAGGCCAGTCGGCCAACTGTAAGATGAACCAACTGGAGCGAGCAGGAATGAAGCACCTTGCAACACATGCATGCATTAGTATGCATAGAATGAGCAACAGATATTTCCAAGCTTTTCCGAGGACCTCGTCTCAACTCTGAGCATCTCTGTGCGAGCACAGCTCTCTTACTGCATTACAATGTACATGGCTTAACTGTGTGCAGAACTTACAGGGTCATCCTGAGGCCACATTGTGAGGTTAAAAATGTTTTAAGTAGTCTCTAAGAAACATTTGCGCTGCTTCACTGCTTTGAATATCACTGCTCCAAATCCCTTGAAATCTAACTGTATTAAGGGGAAAAAAAGATTTCAGAAACAAAAGAAATTGTACGGCTCTTGCGCAGCATTAATGTTGCGGAAAAGTAGCTTAAATAATATTCAAGAAGTGTTTTTCTTGGGATTTAATTTCTTAGTTTTCTTCCTCAAAACAATTTGGAGCTCAGAGACTGTTCATCCCAAGCAACACAGTCTTGCAGATAGGTTTCAATGCTCCCACACTTCTCAGATAAAGAAAGTACACTTATTGTCCAGATGGTCACTTGTTATATAACAAGCAACTTTGCAAATCAGCCAGTTACTCCAATTACTCCAATAACTTTTTTCTCACATTCCTCGGCTCACAATATATCCACGGCATATATTTTTCATTGATTTGAGTTGGTTGTTTTATGCAGAAAATTGTTTTGTTTTTATCCTGAAAAACACCAGAAAAAAAATAATCTCCCAATATGTATTCACAAATTGGCACTAAAATATTGTTGATCAGGTTCGATCACGCTCAGTAAAACAATTATTGCCACACATAGGAAGTCGTGATAAGGCATTTGCGGCGTAGATCTTGATACTTGAGCTCATTATGTGTTCGCGCCTACAATGAATATCTACGTGTAAAGCTGTCTCCACTTGGTCGTACTCTAATGCAGGATACTGTGGTCGTTACGTCCACTTATTCTGACCTACAGTAGATTGTGTTGAGGCACTGCATTCTATAAATATATACATGGGCGCCCATAAAGTTGACACAATCCTCTGTTAATTGTGGTTTCATTTTCATTGTGATATGTTTGGAAGAGATTGATTAATAAAGTTCTGAGAAGATATACACTTCATCTATCAAGAATAAACCACATTGTCACAATAATTTATGGAATGAGGTAAAAAATATTTTATTCCAACTTTATGGGATACTGTGTATATGTATAAGTGGAAAAAGACAGAGAGTGTATAGACACTGTACAACTAATGTATAATGTATTTGTGTTTTTTTTTTCGACACTTTTTTTCAGAATATATTGAAAAAATGATGCCACAACAATGTCAACCCTATAGTGACATTCACAGATGTTGGAGCCTGTGTGGTTAAATACAGCTGTTGTCAAGATGAGTAACAGCCACGATACTAGTGGTTAAAACTGAAAACCACTACAAAAACAATAATTTCCAAAATATGTCACCATGTTCTAAACTGGCACATTACAAACACTCCAGAAAAGTAAAAGTAATAGTTGTATTTTGGAACATAAAACAACAGCCATAGCAAACTATGTAAAACAGCCGATATATTGATATTGGCATTTTTTTTTACTCCCAAATATCGATAAAAATCCAGTATCAATCAGGTCCTAATTTCTAATTTCTCAGGAATATTATGCACTGTCAACATATATGAGGAATGACTAGAATCACTGATGCAGTTAATCATTGTCAGGGGCTGGTGAGTTTCAGGGACATTTGACTAAATAAACAGCAAATAATCCATTATTTATCATTTCAGTGTGGGGTTTTACATTATTTATGTCATTATTTTATGTGCAACAGTGGGAGGAATAAATCAGACGAAAAATCGGACTCAAATATTTAAAGTAAAGCTAAAATGGGAACAATTTCCCATTTCAAAATGTGTGACGAGACACACACACACATTTTGCAGCTGTTGGAGCATGCAGACCTTTTTACCCACAAGATTCAGACGATCTCTCTAACTCTCTCTGTGTCTCCGTGTGCCTCTCGCTCTCTTGCAGGGTTTGTGCATGGGTGCGTGTGTGTATGTACTATAGAAGTGGTATTAAAGGTCCGCTGGGAAACATTATCTGTTTTAGCTATCAACAATCTGATGCTAACCTTCTCTCTCTGCCTCTGTCCCCTGTCTGTGCGCATCTCTCTCTCTCTGCCGCTCTCTCTTCCACTCTGTCTCTCTCAATCTATCCAGCTCTATGTGGCGGGGATGTTAGAGGTCCCTGGGGAACCATCCTTAGTCCCGGCTATCCAGACAGCTACCCTTCATCTCTCAACTGTACCTGGACTGTTGAAGTCAGCCATGGGAAAGGCAAGAGACACACACACACACACACACACACACACATATATCCACACTCCTTAATAGACAGAGGCAGAGTGAGAAACAGTAGCAAGTAGCACTCACAGCAGTGCAGCTTCTGCTCTACTACCACCACAGACTGGCTATACACTGGATTCTTAGTGTTTTTTATGGTTTATAGTTTATATTTGCATTCATATTTATATATGAGGCTGAAGTCAGTGAATCTATGGAGAGAAGTTGGTTAAAAGCTCAAATTATTTTAGCATATTTTATGTTTTATAACCACTCATGATGTTATTAATGTATTATTTGTATCTGCTGTAATCACACCACAGTTTATTTATTATTAATTATTGTTACTGATTATAACTGTGAGCATATTGATGAGCTGAGAATAAAACTAAAGATCAGTTTTCTCTCTGTTTACCCTTCTGTGTCTGTGTCTCCAACAGGAGTCCAGTTTCAGTTCAATTCTTTTCATCTGGAGGACCAACACGACTACCTCTTGGTTACTGAGAACGGAAGTTTCCTGCAACCACTGGCTCGCCTGACAGGCAACGAGTTGCCTAGCAACATCAATGCCGGTCTCTATGGCAACTTCAAAGCCCAGCTACGATTCATCTCTGACTTTTCGATTTCATACGAGGGCTTCAACATAACTTTCTCTGGTAATTTACTTTCATATTGTACTATTATACTTCAACAAGGTCAAAATTCAATCTACCCTGAATTAGGTCATTAAAAAAGGGTTTTCTCTTGCTTCCTGTACTGGAAAAATTTGGTATAATACTGTTGGTTGTAGAAAGTTGCTGAATGCAAAACAGTGATGTAAAAATAGTTAGTATCAGTCGTAGATAGTTGAGTTGGACCTGCACCAGAATCAGCCTAGGAACTCATCGAGTTTCTCCATAAAAAAAAGAGAGCAGAAAAGCATCTATGCCAGAATAAAGACAATTACAGCCTCTTTAAATGTATTGTGGTAAATTATCAGTCTGAGCTTTATTTCAGGTAGTAAAGTTACTTAGTTGTTAAGTTCATTTATACAGCACCGTATCACAGGGTGCTTCAAGATATTAAAAGTAGATAAAACCTAACAGACATAAAATACAGACATCATATAAGTGTGGGAAGCTAAACAAAGGCAGGTTTAAAGTGGTGAGTCTGAAGCTGTTTTTTAAAGTTGTCCACAGGTCTTAAGGTCTGACAGGCGCTGAACACTAAAGCACAATCTTCTTTAGTTTAGAGCATGAAGTGTGGTACAGCAGACAAGGCCTGATCAGAGGATCTCAGTGACCTTCCTGTGATATAAAGCTGAAGTAGCTCACTAATGTAGGTGGATGTTTGACCTTGTAGAACTTAATGGGATCTTGAATTGGATCATCCAACAGATGATGAAAGAGAGACAAATTTTTCCCTCACTTCAGGTGAAAGACTATGCCAATGAAAGCAGTTTTATAAGGAATAAACTCTCAGAAAAATGTTTTTTTTTATCCAATTCTTGATAAGTTTAGGGAATTATGAAAGAAATATATGAGAAAATAATTTTAGTTTATAGCTTTAAAGGCATATTAAGCAGGGAATATTGCATACTGTTTGCAAACACAACATATAAACTTGGCCACTCTTCCACAGCTCAACAAAAGTGAACACAAAACCCTTATTCACTCTTATTTTTGAACAAGCTTTGTCTGCATGCCATTTCAGCTTGATATTTGCATTTTCTTGATGCGGTGGCAGCTATTTTAGTAGCTTTGCGCCCAAAGTCTGAGACCCAGAAACATCCAAAACATAGCAAAATTAAAAAGACAAGAGAAAATACATTATTTTTGTGTGAGTCATCATGTTTTCTCTTTTTTTTTTTTTTAAATAGTGTGGAGTTACTAGTGGCACCCACAGACATTTTTCATAGTGATGGCCATCTTGTGGTGGCAGCCCACAACCAAAAAACCATAACTGGATTTCAGGATTTCTATTATTCAGTTATTCTAACTCTTCAAAGCTACAATTCTCCACAAAGGGAGGCATATACAATGGGGGGAAAATAATGGGACCCAAAACTGAGCCTTGGGGAACACCATGAGTCAGCGTCACAGGGGTCTGCAGGACTGACCCAAAAGTGCCCACCCACTGCCTACATAAGTCCACTGTGTCAAAAGCTGCTCTGAGATCCAGCAAAACTAAGCTCCTGCATCACCACGCATCAAGATTGCATCTGAGATTTTGACAAGAGCTCTTTCAGTGAAGTGGAACCGACAGCAGCTATGACTGAAAATTGTCAAGAATACAATGCACATCCAAGCTTCTTGGCAGACACTTCTTCAAAAACTTTATCTTGACGTGGCAGTTTAGAAATAGGCCTATAGTTTGTGGCATCAATGCTGTTTTTCAGAGAGTCCTGGGTATTATGGGTATTTTTTTGCCTTCACAAAAAATGTGTCTTGTGTCCTCTTGTGCTACAAGTGCAACAGTTTCACTTCCAAATTCCCTTCATGTATTTTAATGCAAAACTGTTGCCGTTTTAAGTGCATTCTCTCACTCATTCACACACACCACTTGTCTCGAGGACTACCCATAAAACCTTGAGACTAGCTGAAGGAAAAAAGCTTAACAGAGGAGTCAGGTTACACAACATTAAACTGAATGTAATCCACCATTAAACAGCACAAAAAAAGAGAGATGGAATCCACATAGGTAAATCCATTCCAAAATTATGGAAAGGGTTAAGGGGCAGGATATAGAGAAAGTCCATAGCTCCACTGCCCTTCACAAGTCAAGATCCTTTACCTAACTGACCTTTCTACACGCTGTCGTTGACTCTGGGATGAAGGAGCACTTGAATCTGAGTCTTCACTGAGAGACATTTTGCTGCTTCCCAGATGGCATAAGCTGATACTCAGTATGTAACACATGGAAGGTGTCACCCGAGATGTGACTTGCCAATCTCAACATGCTTAACATGCTGTCTCCTCCTGCAGCATATTCTGAAATACGCATCACATCCGCAGCCCGCTGAAAATGAATCCCCTGCTATACCATGCTAGGCACGAGTGCAGCGAGTGCATTTCGGGACACAGTGGAGTCAACTTAGTCTCACAACTTTTGGAGTAATTGTGCACAGTTGTACATAAATTCTGATGTGGAGATTATATTTTAATGGACTGCATTTTCAAGAGTTTTTTATCACAAGAGTTACTGCATTATTGAGAAGGGTTTTCTTCGCACACAGAGAGATCATGGCCATGAGGCGTTTGTTTCGTTTCAGTTAACATTTAGCGGTTATATAGTTGGCTTTACTTAAGGTATTAATTTCATCTCACATTAAAGGGTTGTGTTGTTGGTTTGACTTCATATATTGTGGTGGGTTTCCCTGGACTTTGAAAGTGATGGGTATTGATTTGTTGATTTAACACCATTAGTAGAGGACACTCTAATTTGCACTCTAATCTCATCACCTCTCACTTGCTCTTATGAAACACTCAGCAAAACTGAGTGTAGCTCAGAGAATCACAAAATTAAAAACATGTTTTGAATGTATATTTTGACATAGTCCATTTCTTTTAGCAAATACAATTCCACTGTTTCTAGAAGATGGATAAGACATGATCATTTAATTCTCCAGCCCTGGTTTTCAGCCAGAAGCACCAAAAGGGCAGATTTCAGAGTGCTGACCTATGTGTGCATGTTTCATGTTTATTCATGTACACATTATGTAATCAGTTTCGAATTGTTTTCTGCAGAATATACTTTGGAGCCATGTGAGGACCCTGGGATGCCTTCGTTTGGCAGGAGAAACGGCTACAGTTTTGGCATTGGAGACACTCTGACTTTTTCCTGTAATATGGGGTACCGCCTAGAGGGGGCACCAGAGGTGATCTGTCTAGGAGGAGGACGGAGAATGTGGAGCTCACCTCTACCAAGATGTGTCGGTATGTGATATATTACTGATTTAATTTCTATATTATCTAACCTCCTGTCTCATTTTAGTGGTAAAATAATACATTTGTGTAGGATTTTGTCTGTTTAGCTTCCACGAAATGTTCCATGAAGACTTAAAAATATTTTGGATTTTGTCACATCACCAGCCACTGCAAATTGCAAGTGGTTCATATGTAACAGCTACAATATTTAAACTTCACATATTCAAAGCAATACCATAGATTTTTTTTTAAAATAGACGCAGCTTCCAAGTTTAAAAAGTAAAGCCAAAGGCCTTAAACCTGCATTCTTTCTAATGGCCAGCAGGAGGCAAATTCACAGGTTGCATAAATAGCTTGTGTAGTAGTCTTTCAAAAAAATTAACCTACGTCTCACTTGATTTATTACTCCAGTAAACATTTTCATATTAAGTTTATTGTCTCAGTTGGAAGCCTTCTTCAGTAAAACCTGATGTTTATTTTGTATATTATTGCTCCATTCCAAGTAAAATTAGCGATAAAGCAGGGTATGTTTTAGGTTGTTGCTACGTTGTTTTTAACAAGTCGTGGACTCGGTGACCGTTGAATCAGCATAGAAACATATGAAAGCGTATCCATGGCACTATACTGTAAGCATTTGGTTTATGTAGGTTACTTTCAAAGCTTTTTTGTTAGCAGTGACTGTTGGCCGTGCTCCAGCCAGGAGCAGTCAGGTTAGTGGTGTAGGTGGGAGAGCATAGTGTCCTCTGGTTATTAGTCAGCTCCACCCTCTCATCCAAATAATGGTCACTTCTGGCTCCAAAAAAGAACACAACAACAGCCGAAATGCCAAACAAAAGGCTTCGAAATGTTAGTCCACAAACTAATGGGTGACATCACAGTGGCGACATCCACTTCTTTTATACTGTTTATGAGCAATACCACGCCATGTTTATCTTTAATCGTACGTCTAATTAGCAATTACTGATATAGTGTTTAGTTTGCCTTTTGATGCTATCAAGTCAGTGAAAATACTGTATACTACCTTCTCAATTATCAACAAACAAACAAAGATGAATAAGATTTGAATTATGTAACAGACTTTTGAACAGAGCCTTGGACTGCAGTGACCAGAAAATCTTTGAGCTGCTAAACTGCTTCAGATTCTTGGGAAACACAAACGTTTGTCCACTTTGTACACCCAGGAAAGGAAAAAGAAAAACTTGAAAAAAAGGCTCTTGCTTTTAAGATGGTGACGGAGATGGCACAACACAAAGAGAATACCTTTTAAGATCATTGAGAACAGAAACATAGCCTCTCCGGTGATTCTACTTTCAAGTCGGAAGTGCATTTTAAGTTTAATGACCGCCTGTCCTTGATTATTCCACGACTCGTTTTAAACTGTGTTCCAAAAATGTCATTAAATACAGTGAATTAAATTGACACTAAACTGAATAGGACAGTAGTCTATGTAAAAGCCACATTTATATAAGCCAAATTTCAGTTACCGGATGAACAATAAATGTCAGTGATATTTCTTCAAGGTGAGTCATCAGTGGGCAGAGAGTTTTGGCTTGTTCACAGTCCTATATCACCCCTTAGAATTATAGTTTTTACAATCAAGGACATTATCAGGAATATGATTGGGATTTTTTCTTTAATTTAACACCGAAACATTTTAGGATTTATCATGTATTTTGATGCTTGAGGCAGAACATTGTAGGGCTTATGTTTCAGTAGGTTAATCTGCCACTGAATTAATGAGGTAATTAAAGCAGTTGAGTGTTACAAGCAGCAAACAAAAACATGCATGTGGAGGCAACATGAGGTGAAATTTAAATGCAGTGTGCATGCATACAAATGGGAGAATGAAGAACCTCTCCATGAACCCTATGCTCAAGGCTGCACAAATTGCAGTAAAAATGTATCAATTAGAAATAAAAAAGGTTTTTACCTTGGGTAGAAAACTTGAGTTGTATCACTAGTTAATAATGTACAGAGTCAGGAGTAATGAGAAAGAGCCTTAAGGTAAAATAACCAAAATAATTCTCACTAGGTTTTGAAAACATGTAATGGAAATCATTTTAAGTATGGACTTTCATAAACATATTCCACATGAGTTCTTAGGTCTTCTTACTGACACAAAATCAAGTTTGTGCTAATGACCCAAGATAAAACTAACTAGAAGAGAAGAAAGAGAGAGAGGTGAAGGTCTAGCGCTCAAATGAATGTATTTTTGAAAGTTAGACAGCGTGCGGGAGTTTGTTTGCAACTTTTGATTGAGTCATCCTCTCCTACGCTCCTGTCTCATGAAATATATGTGGTTTTATGTGTTGAAAAAAAGAGAGAGAAAATTATGTCAAGAGAGTCATGGACTTGAATCTCTCTATTATTCTCTATAGCTCTATACTTCTCTTCCTGTGTTTGTGTCCTCTGGATTTATGAGCAAACCAGTCCTTCTCCTTGATCAAGAGACTTTTCTTACAATTTTTTCCTGGGCAACATAGAAGGACTTAGGTACCGTCTTTCAATAGTCAGGATAGGTCTAATGCAGTAGGCATAACTTCAGGGTCTTTATAATCAAGAAATGTGCGCATTTTGATTTGATTTGGGTGCAAATGTAGAATCAATAAGAGGTGATATGAAAAGCAAAAGAGACGACTCTGAATGTAGTTTTCAGCAACACTATGAAAAGCATGAGACTATACAGGTGCAGGAAGATAGATATTACCATCCAGTTCTAGTAAAAGAGCAGATACGGTGTATAGCTTTGTCATTTTAGACTGCAGGTGAGGATATTTTAAACACAGATCTTAGTGTTTACGTCTTCGGCTCTGTCATCAACGTGTGAAGACTGATAATGCTAAGAGGTGGGAGTGGTGTTTCATGGCGGTGTTCTATGGCGAGGTGCAGTTTGCTATATTTAGTATGTGTTGTGTTGCATTGCTGCATGATGTCGTGCACATCACACAGGAGGGATTTATCTATCTTAGCACTGCAAACTTTTGCATCGTGCTTTGTGTTTGCCTTTGCCTTTGTGGTCTTTATTCACTAAGAGATTTACTTTGCAGGTTTAAAGCATTGCTTTGGTGGCCTGTGTTACACGAGACTCCCCAGTGAGTCAAACATATTGTTTTCAAGTACTGTCCAGAAGGGAGTTGGAGAGGTATCAAAGAGGTGGCTCTGCTTTGCCAGAAAATCAAACAGGCCTTTGTTTTTTGTCTTTTTTCTACTCTTCTATTATATCTGGACATTATCTTCTATTTAGCACACTTGTTAAGGGAAATGAGACGGAAGCAAGAGGAAAATGTAAAAAAAAAAAAAGAGACAGGAAAAAAGAGGATGAGGCGAGGAGAAGAGAAGAGGAAACTCGTGAGAAGCGGAAGAGGAAGGTTGATTGAAGTAGAGGAGGGTAAAGGAGGCACTATTCATAGAGAGGGAGACAGAGAGAAAGAGCAAGAGCGAGAGAGTTGAAGAGGAAAAAGGGAGAGGGTGGAGAGGTAATTTTCTAAATGGAAACTGTAGCAGCGTGATTTATTGACGATATGACAGCTGTAATATGACTATTACACCAGTAGAGACACAGAGAAGGGGAGAGGGTGGGAAAAAGAGAGAGAAGGGACGTAGATACTGTAGATAGAGGGCACATGTGAGAAGTGCTGAGAGTGGGTATCTTTAGGTAAATTAGTTCCTCAGTTTTACTGCCTGCCCATTCTCCTCAACTGAACTAGATGGCTGACAATACAGCTGCTTAAAAGGGTTGTTAAATTACACGCACACATACACACAAGCACACATTAGACGTATTCGTCCATTTACTGGAAGAAAAAAAAGGAATCATCATCTTCTGTGAGATGAAGCAATCTTTTTACTCTAAGGACAGCCTGTGTTCCCTATAACTGCTCAAACTCTGGATTAAAACTTTTACACTGAAGGACCAAACGGGTTTTATGAAGGAAAAAGAAAAAGCTGTGAAAAGTGAGATTTCTTTTTTTCATAGAAAGTTTTAAATGTGGCCCATTTTCTCAGGCATAACAAATGTTAAAGTCTTCTCGCATGTTCATTCTAAAACATCTAACAGTCAAACCATCTCTGTATGTCTTTTAATGTTCCTCTTTCTGTATTTGTCATCAGCGGAGTGTGGTTCTTCAGTCATAAACAACGAAGGGATCCTGCTCTCGCCAAACTATCCGATGAACTACGACAACAACCACGAGTGCATCTACAGCATCCAGGTAACTCATCCCTACATGCTTACTGAGTGTAATAGAAACTCTGGCACAAAAGTTACCAATTATCTCCAAACATTTGCAGGTACATGTTGTTGATTAATAAATTATTAATTTAATTGGATTTTGTGTTTACTCTAGGTGCAAGCTGGGAAAGGCATCAACATCTCTGCCAGGACCTTTCATCTCGCCCAAGGGGATATACTGAAGGTAAACACACATGCACACCGACCGGCGAACCCAGAGGCTTCACGCCTGATAGTAAATGATTAATGCTGTTATGTTGCTTCTCAAATGCATTGCGTTGGTATTGTTACAGATTTACGACGGTAAAGACAACACAGCCCACGTTCTTGGAGCATTCACCGGATCATCGATGTTGGGCCTGACGCTGATCTCCACTTCAAACCATCTCTGGCTGGAATTTTACAGTGATTCAGAACATACAGGGGAAGGATTCAAACTGGTTTACTCCAGTAAGTGCAGCTTATCAGTGTAGAATTGACAGATGCTGTTACACAGCACAGATACAGGACTCAAATGCAGCACACGGGAGGCAGAAACAGGAGGTAACCAGTCTTTAATCACAGGCAAAGGTTCGGTACACGGGAGTTCAGTCAGGCAAGGCAGGTAAACAATCCAAAGGGATAAAGGCAAAGGCAGAGTCCAAAAACAGGCAAGGGTCAAAACCAAAAAGCACACTAGGAAAACGCTGGAGAGTAGGACACATGGTAAACTGACAATCTGGCACTGGGGAATGGGAAACAAAGGGTTAAAATACTGAGAGTCAATGAGGAGATGAGACACAGGTGTGTGATTAGGGGGCGGGGCCACCACCAGGTGTGAAGCTGGAGCCTGGAGTCGGCAGAGGAGGGGCAGACTGTGACAGATGCTCTGATTGGAATTTTCAGGGCTGATTCCTGCTTTATTGCTTTGTAAAGAGTATTATTGACAGCATACAAAAACATTTTTATAGCTTTTCTTCAGTGGAAAATGCAGTATGTGAGTGTTAAATATCTTATTTTTTCTCCCAGACTGCACCAGGTTACTTCTCTCTCTTTCACTCTACCAAAACTCCAAATAAAAATGGGCTCCAGCTTACTGGAGAGAGCATTTTGTACCAATAATATCCAACTTATAACGAATTGAAGTATATTCCTTGTTATAAAGTTTCCCAAATGCAAACAGGAGCAATGGATCTATAAAACAACACACCTATTGATGGATACAACCTAACCTAGTCAAAACCCAAATGTTGTGGTGGAGTTAAATTCTGACTGAAGAATATATTGTTTAAAAAAGAAACTACTTTTCCCTGATATATATCTCTAGAACCTCAGTTTCAAACTGCTGTGTAGACATTTAACTTGGGTAGATTTCACATTAAAAATGTAAATGTAACGAGAAGTTTAAAGTATGCAAAATAATCTGTACCATTCATATTTATTACTTTTATTTATACAGAATTAGCATGCAGTCTATTCAAGCAATGGTCAAGAAAGCATTGGAAAGTTGTTTATTATTTTTGGGGCGATTGCAGTACATTCAATCTTATCTTACCACTTTTAATTATGTGCTGTTAAATTCAATAAAACTTGAGTGGACAATGACAGCACATGAGAAGAAAGCTAGTCAGTATGGGAGTCACATCAATCCAGCAATTAAATGCCACGTGACAGCCGTACTAATTCCTGACAAATGTAACGAACTCACAGAATCAATTTAACTCTAAGCGCTTCTCATTTGTGAAGCCATCACAGAACTGATTGTAAATTCCTCCGTTGGAATTATCACAAGAAACGTGTCGCGTTTGATTAACAAAGATTTCAGAGAGCTCTGATTGCAGTGTGGGATGAGGAGTTAAAGGTGCTTTCACCAAAGAACACCCACGTCTGCCACTTGGATGCATAGTTGGAATTACACAAACAAATGGTTTAAATGAAATCATGCAGGATTATGTACATAGAGTCGCCCTTTGGAGAGCATTCCTTACTCCACTACACCTCGACTTTCTTGCTGCAAATAGAAGTTAGTTTGCCGTGCAAACACGAGAAATTGACTTCATTATGTGAAGTTATGATAAACTGTGCCTTACAACTTTATGGTTATGAAGGCTGGGATTCAATAAAAGTCTGAGGTGTGATTCAATGAATAATGCATGATAGTCTATTTTCCTATACATGTCTAACACACATAGAACAACTCCAGATGGGCAACTATTCACACTAGATGTCAGGATGATGGCTGATGTGTTCAGATTGTTAAACAGTAAAAGAAGAACTTTGCAATTGGCTATTTTTAAGGATTTAGACATGCACCAACTGCAGTCTTGCAGGCGATAACTCAAATCCGAGCACACCTCGTCTTCCAGGTAATACCGTAGATCAAATCCTGGTTAAGGTCTTATAAGGATAAGCTATTTATATATCTCTTCATATCCCGCTCTCCAACATTGTGCACATGAATAAACAGAATATTCTGAATATTACCATGGAAACTGAGCTTAGACAGACTCTGAAAAACAACATTAAATTGGATAAGGTGTATATGCTCCGGTATCGCTCCTAATATTTGGATGTCTCATGTATCTTTTCCTGTTTGTTTTTTTATTAAATCTGGATGTGAGCTTAACAGGATATGTGATATCATCAGGCTTATAACCAGAATACTTTACTGTTCCAGATATTAAGGGAATATTGTTGTGCATCTAAACAACACTAATTCAGTTTCCTCTAGTGTGTCTCAGATGTCCCTTAGTGAGTATTTTAAAAAGTACACACTGTATCGCTCTTTCTCTCTCTCTCTCTCTCTTTCTCTCTCTATCTCTAGGTTTTGAGTTGTCTCACTGTGAGGACCCAGGTGTCCCTCAGTTCGGCTTCAAGGTCAACGACCAGGGCCACTTCTCCGGGAGCAGCATCACATACAGATGCGAGCCCGGATACACTCTGCACGGGGCCTCCACACTGAAGTGCATGACAGGGGAGAGGCGAGCCTGGGATAACCCGCTGCCGTCTTGTATCGGTAAGTCTCCTGCTCTTTGTAGCCTTTTACATTTTGAAAAGAACTTAACTGAAAAGGCACAACAACATGTTTACAGACCCAGGAAGGCATACACACACACATTCAATTAAGGGCTGAACCTTGAATAACGCCACGTAATAGGCTTGAGAGGGAAAGGTGAGCAGGGTTCATTGTTGCTATGGCTTTCACTGGTATTACTGCATTTACCCGGCCTGATGCATTGCCCATACCGCTGCTATCTACAGACATTAATGGATGTGTTTGTTGAAAAGCAGCACAAAGCCTGTCAAAGGTATCGGTTTTTAATTTAAAACAGAGAATTTGTCACATTTTCTCAAGGCGAAAATCAAAAGTAGGGCATATTCAATGAATAAATGTCAAAATAATTAAACTCTTCTTCTCCTTTCAGTGATCTTTCCTCTGTTGTAAAGGAATGGACCGGAATCTTTTCTGTTTTTGTTGTTACATAGATGAAGTGAAATCACTTTTAAGGCTACAGAGCACAGATATAGATATTGGTATCTTATGAATCTAGAAGATCAATGGAATTTATTGGTACCAGCCTGTTATATCTTGTCAGGAAGGTGATGAAATAACGCTCAGAAGTTAGGCTAAATCTAAGCATGGGAAAAACTAGCACGGCAATTTTCAAAGCAGGCCCTTGACCTCTGACCCTAATATATCTGAATAATATTTGATTTTATAGGAGACTCTTGTTTACTAACATGTCCAGTTTATGCTAATCACATGCAGTTTAAGGTAAGGCACACCAGTTTTTCTCATTCATTCACTTATTTTTGCCTACTTTATTTAAACATTTCTGCACACTGGGGTCCATAAAACATCCTGGAATTGCAAAATATGGTATGACTAGAAAGCTGAGACGAGCCTGGAGGGACCTACAGTACTTGCGATACTGTAGAAAAACAAGTACCATCACAATTTTGGAATTAAGGCATTGACTTTGTACCCAAGCATCAGCTCTTGGTGTTCACTCAGACAGCTCTTCTGTAGGTTTCAGTGATGCACCGGTTAACCCCTAGGGTGAAATAGTGTTCCAACTAAGTTATTAATAAGTTAAAGACACATAGCATGCAATAGTCCACCACCTTCCCCTTTCTCTGTCACTCTCTGTCTCAGACACACTGACACAGCGTGTAGCAGCACTTAGCCCTGTCTCTGTCCTTGTCTCCGTCCTGACATTGTGTTGTTAAAATTGCATAGAGTTGGCGGTCCGCAGGTGGGGTCAGGTTCAAGGGGGTTGATTCACACCAACAGACGTAACAAAAACGGTTTCAATACGGTTTAAAAAATTTGCACATCAGAAATGGTTGAAAAAAAGGTGAAGGTAATGTTCGTGATATCGATGTCATTTCCTCCAAAGAGGGAAATTACACAAAAAGTTTGATAACAACTGGCATGCAGCCACTCGCCGCTTCATGCAAAGTCTCTGCTTACAGGACATTCATTCAATAATGTGGAAAGAAAGCAGGTTGAAGCCAATTTCCTGCGAAATCGCCTTCTTGATTTTCTCATGAGATCACACACTGCTGTAGTTTTAAAGTCTCAATGAAAAGCCTATTTATTCAGGAGAGTACCACCTGGACTCCCTCTGCTCAATTGACCCATTTCCTTCCCTGCAGTGGGTGATTTGCTGTCTGTTCCTGTTCCTGGAGACGGCCCTCTTGGCGGCCAATGCTCTGCTTTGTGTTCAAACATGCCCAAACATGTAGAAAGACTGTATTATATTTATTCGTCTGCTTATTTTTAGCACCTGTTTATGCCATTTCACTCTATAAATATGACAAACCTTTTCAAAACTGTCTCATAAACACATTTTAATTTATTTGGTTTTGTTACAGAGCACTGTATCAAATCACGGGCCAATTTTTGTAAACAATAAAACCTAGTGGGAAGCAACTTCTCTTTGAGTATTGACATATTTCTAAGTATTCCATTATAACATCATTACCTTTTTAATTCATTTATCATCGCTTCAGACTGATGTGAAAATACAAAACCCGGCTCTGAATATTGTTGTCAACAAGTCAATAATGGTCAATAATTTACTGGCTAATGCCCTATCACGGCTCCAGAACTCACACATTCACCAGCATGTTGGTATGGAGCACTGAAAATATGCCTAAAAATTGATTTGTACTTGACTTGTATTTGGAGCCAGTCCTTCCCAGTAGGTATTTGGTTGAGTGATCACAATCTCTAATTAAACCCAAACAAATGCTCGGCCTGTGCAGTGTGACACTCAAAATGGCTGCTGCAGCTGTGATCCAGATGGGAGCTATAAGCATAACAGCAAGTCTAATGTTTTTAAGGATCCTTCTTTCTTCATCGCTGCCTGTGAACTTTCTGATTTTGGATTCAGCTTAATAAGTCTCTCTCCTTCTCACTATCAATAATGAAAGACTCATAAAAACCGCTGGCTGATATTCTCTGACTTTGTATTTTAGCAGTGACACGTCGTGACCTCAGCTAACCTCCAGTCTTAATATTATATTGCTTCTTATTATTACTCATAGTGTTTCCTTCTTTACCCCCCTTGGTTCTCTCCTTTTTGTCTCTCTTTTTCCTATTCTCCTGCCTTTTTTCTCCACCCCAGCTCTTGATATTGCTGCTGTTACTCGAGATAATATATTCCAGTGACGAAGGGAGGGGAGCCTGAGGGAGGAGGAGCATGGGGAGGAGGGGGGATGCAGAGAGGGGATGAAGATTGTGAAAATATATAACCGAGAGAGACAAAGAGAGAAAGGGGAATTATTTTCTGTTATATAATGTGTGGTGGTTTCTTTTGGGATTAATGCAGGATCAGCACTTTGTATCTTCTTTTTCTTCTTCTTCCCCTTCTTTTCTCTCTGTGCGAAAGACAGAGGGACACGAAGAAAGAGAGTTAGCTTCCTTACCCATTTGTCTCTGTGGTGATCGTTTAATCACTGCTCAGTGGTTACTGAGGTGCACCTAGTGGATCTGATTGCCTTGATAAACAATTGCCACACATGGATAACAGGTTGACTTGTCTTACACCATGTGAACACTTAAATACACACATATGCACTGAGCCCGTTGGTTCAGCTGAACTGATATTTATAACAAGTGTGCCAATCAGGCAGATAGAGATATAATGCATGGATGTTTCTATGTTGTTATTCTTTAATATCTCTTTGATTTGTGTGTGTCTCTTTTAGCGGAGTGTGGTGGTCGTTTTAAAGGGGATTCATCAGGGAGGATCCTGTCCCCTGGATATCCTTTTCCTTACGACAATAATCTGCGCTGCACCTGGACCATTGAGGTGGACTCAGGAAACATCGTGAGGTAATGTGGACCTCCCAGTCTCTTCCCAGTAGTAACGTTAAAATAACAATCTCATTAATTTTAGTGCCTATGTGTGATAAAAAAGTGGAATTAAAAAGGAAATCCTCTCAAGCCTAGGCCACATGTACACAGGTGTTTTTTATGTTTTAAGCATAGATTTTTCTATTTGTTTTGGTCTTTCGTCCACATGAAAATGACATTGCGTTTCAGTTCAGTGAAAACAGAGCTTTGGGAAAACTCCTTCCACGTTGGTCATGTTGAGAAACTCTGTTTTCAATGTTGATGTTTAGACATAGAAGCTGTGTTTTCGCTTGTTAAGTTAGAGTGTGCACCCTTATCTCTTTTGTGAGGCAGCACAAATGAGGCCACCTTTCCTGCAATGGCATACACGGCCAAAATTGTGATGGTTCTAACCTTGATAGCAGGACTTTTAGCATTTTTACACATGTAGTGTTACTCTATAGTAAGGAACAGAACAGTCAGAAGGCACTACAGAGGTCACATGTTCTGGAGTGACAGTGCAATAACTTTATATTCAGGTGTGATATTGAGGAATTACTCCGCTATGCTGTAAGTCCACACATATGACACGTTTTACATTTTTTGAAATAGTGCAATAGTGAAATATAATTAAAAAATACCTGTTTACATGTGGGCTATGGCTGATTTTGTGTTTATTTACCATATTATAATTAGGTTTGCCAATTATCTCATACAGGTTATATACTTAATATTAAATTACCAAACACCCAAAGGTTTGGGCACACTTTGAAGAAATCCCTTGCCTGATTTAATGAAGAGATAACTTCTGTTTTGTTGATAATATTTTTTTATATTTTTCATGCAAATTACAGTCTTCAGTTTTTGGCCTTTGACACGGAAGCCAGCCACGATATGCTGAAAGTTTGGGACGGACCCCCGGAGAATGAAATGTCTTTGTCAGAGCTCAGTGGGTCTCTGCTCCCTGAGGGAATCCACTCCACACTGAACGTTGTCACTGTTCAGTTCGAGACTGACTTTTACATCAGCAAGTCAGGATTTGCTATTCAGTTCTCTAGTAAGTAATGTGCATAACTATTGTACTAAGCATTAAAAAAATAAGTTGTTAGGTTGTTGAGTTTTCTACAACTCTGAATGTATTTTTTCCCCAGTATATCTTAATTTGAATAAAAAACATATCATTTTTCATATAATTGAGATTTTCAAATGTGCATAATTATTCTACCTGAAAATCTCATGTGACCAGCCAGAAATGATCTAAACAGATATTTCATAATAGAGGATAGCAAACAGTAACTTGAATTAGTTCTGATTTTATGCACTGAGTTCATGCATTAGCTTAATTAGCTATAGATATCCAGTGTGACACAGAATTTTATAACCGCCCTCCCCTCTTTCTCCTCCATTCGCTCTCTTTCTCCCTGTCCCCTCTCTCCCTCGCTGTCTCTCTCTGTCCAGGCTCAGTAGCTACAGCCTGCAGGGACCCGGGTGTACCAATGAATGGCAGTCGGAGTGGAGATGGCCGTGAGCCGGGGGATTCGGTGTCCTTTCAGTGTGACCCAGGATACGAGCTCCAGGGGGACGACAAAATCACCTGTATACAAGTGGATAACAGATACTACTGGCAGCCCAGCCCGCCTGTCTGCATAGGTGAAAAGTCCAGCTTCCATATATTTATAGGGACATACAATAGATGTGCTGCATGCACAACTGCAGTTGTTTAGGGCCCAGTACATAGCCCAAGGACACGCCTGTGAGTGACTTATAGGAGGGCTTTGTAAAGAAGTTATTGTTTAGTGATTTCAGTGATTACTGAAATTGCTACTTAATACATACACTATATTATTCCATTATCCTGCCCACCTCTCTCCTCACTGCAACTTCTATATGAAAACTTTATAACTAAGATTCACTAAAATGGTGTTAAGTGAATTTAACTAATTGTTTCATTGAGCATGCATTGAGCTTGGGAGAATACATTATTTATAAGTTGAAGACTTTATCAGAATAAATATATACCTTTGCTTGTGTTCCCATAATAGCTCCATGTGGAGGAAACCTAACTGGCTCCAATGGATTTATACTGTCTCCTAATTACCCACATCCCTACCCTCACTCCAAGGACTGTGATTGGCTAATTGCTGTCAACTCCGACTACGTCCTGTCGCTGGCTTTCATCGGGTAACCTGCTTTTTTTTTTACACTTTCTGTTTTCGACACGAAATAGCACAAGACAGCAACATTATTGCCAGACATTCACAATATCCAGAGATAACAGACATCCTATACTTTTAACTATGGGCAGATTGTCAAAGTAGACAGTAAAAGGAAGGTAAATTACATTGTACATAGTAAAGATGAGCTTATCAAACCACAATGCACGTTCCTTATTTCAACAAATGTATAAACCATTTTGTCCATCTTACAATGCATAAATCATTTCTGGATTTTAATTGGAAATTCAGTCTTTCCATCTCATGAATCTCTTTGATTTCAAGCCAGTTGTCTGCTGTAGGTGGATCAGCCCGTAACCATTTACGAGTGATTGCTTTTTTTGCTGCTACTATAAATGTTTTCAGGAGGCATCTGTCATGTCCTGTTATTCTTTCTGGCAGATCACCCGAATAAAGTGACAAGCATTTCAGTGGGATCTGCAGCCCAAGGATCTGCTGCATGATTCTCCAAATAGTTTCCCAAAACAGTTGTCTTTCGGCAGAACGCCCAAAAAATGTGATGAATTTGAACTAATTTGCCTCATCATCTCTACATTTATAACTCAATATCAGATGATAAAGGGCTTGTAACTATCAGTTTTAATCAAAAACTTTTTTAATTTTTCTTTGGGAAAATAACAACAAATCTTAACTCCTGCTATTCATAGTTGTCTCTCAGTAACTCTCAGCGAATGCTTTTTTGTATACATAAAAAAACAATATAACTCTGTAAATAACCAATTTTCTGATGGAAACTCAATCCTAAAATGTCAGTATGCCTCCTGTTCTCCCCATCTGCTCCCTCTACCTCTTTTCTCTATCTGTGTCTTTTTCTTAACCTCTCTGTAGTTTCAACATTGAGCCAAACTATGACTTCCTTTATATCTATGATGGTCCGGATAGCAACAGTCCTCTGATTGGTAGCTTCCAGGACAGCAAACTCCCAGAGCGGATAGAAAGCAGTTCGAACACCATGCATTTAGCATTCCGCAGTGATGGGTCTGTTTCTTACACTGGCTTTCACCTCGAATACAAAGGTAAACTCTTCTCCCAACAGTAACAACATCCTTATTTACCCTATAGTGTTTAGTGCTGGAAAAGCTTCAAAAGGTATAAGAGGCAAACAGCGCAAACCACGTGTTTGTATTCTCAGGGAGATTCAAGTTTTTCAGACAGCAGGGAGAATGTGTGGCTTATTTTACTCCAGTATTATAAGTAAACAAATTTATAATTTTATCATAATTACCTAAGCAAAAGCTGCATCCAGTTTTACTTTATGCAGTCAGTACCTAGATGTTCATATTCTGAACTAGATGTCAACTGGAAATAGACTCAACACATGTTTATCTTTTTATGATAGCATAAGATTATAAAACAGAAAGTAGACACAGTCCAACTGGGAGCATTTCTATAACACTTTGAAACTGTCAATTGTTGAAAAATAATTTTAATATACCCTGCTTGATGTAATTGCATCAGGGGCTGTTTTCTGTCTTATCTGTTTTTCATGAGCAAGGTAAAGTGCTTCAGATGTCTCTTGTGATGACAGGATGTCTCCAGAATGCTTTTAGAAATATTTAATTTTCACATTGAACAAAGCAGCTACTGCATCAGGTCTACACACTCAATACAAAGCTATATGCAGTGAGGCCCCCCACACTGATAGCAGTGGCATCATGCTGATTTTAAGATGAAAGAGAGTGATTGCTCTCACCATAAAGTCCCTGCTGAATTAGTGTGTGTTGAAATAGTCTTTCAGAAGGGTGAGTTTGATTCACTTGCACAAAAGAATCAACATCGACTTCATGTGGACTCAGGAATCAAGTCTTGCGTTGATGCAGGGTGGCCGCTAATCTTGTCGGAGGGAGGCCAAAGCCATAATTTACAGGTTCATGTAGCATACAAAAGCTGGGGGATGAAGTTATCGTTTCCAGCTCCATCTATGACAAAGGCAGCTAAGTCAAACAGACTGTTTTAAAGGCCAACGTAATGCCTGCCTAATTTGATTATGGCTAAGGATGTAGTTATTATTAATTAGACTTATTACTTATGTGTGCCTGTCGCTCTTTCTTTGCCTCATCCTCTCTCTCACATACTCATTCGTTCTCTTTCTCTCTGTCCAGCCAAGCTAAGGGAATCATGTTTCGACCCAGGTGTGGTTCTGAATGGGACCAGGCTGGGATCTGATTATAAGCTTGGCTCTACTGTCACCTTCTATTGTGAGGCCGGATATGTTTTGCAGGTACAAATAATGGATGGATGGATGGATGGATGGATGGATGCAGGGTGGATGACATAAGATCGTATGGACCAATGGATAAGTTGATGTGTCAGTGGCTGGTTGGTTGTTTATTGTTATCAGTTTTTGGATGGTTGTTGATTGGCTGGAGATTGTTGTTTTTGGAGTGGATGGGTGGCTGGTTGGTTCATTGGTTGGTTTTTGACGTGATTGGTTTAATGATTGGTTGGTTAGTTGGTGTTGTTTTTTGATTGGATCGGTGGATGAATGACCAGTTAGTTACTGTTTAATGGTTGACTGGATGGATGGATGGATGGATGGATGGATGGATGGGTGGGTGGGTGGGTGGATGGATGGATGGATGGATGGATGGATGGATGGATGGGTGGGTGGGTGGGTGGATGGATGGATGGATGGATTGATGGATGGATCGATGCATGGATGGATGGACAGTTGAACGAATGGACATATGGATAATTTGGTGTGTTGGTGGCTGGTTGGTTGTTATTTTTTTATTTCTGTTTTTGTTGGTTGATTGGCTGGAGATTGTTGTTTTGATATTGAATGGATGGATGGATGGATGGTTTTATTATATTTTTGTGGATGGCTGGTTGACTGGTTGGTTTGTTGACTGTTGTTTTCCTCCAGTAAAATGTTAATATGTTGGTCTTTAGGGCTATTCTACCCTAACATGCAGTATGGGAGATGATGGCAGACCTGGATGGAACAGGGCATTGCCTAGTTGTCAAGGTAACACACAGTAAAACAAATGCTGGAATAAAGCATCCCCGCACACAAAGCTGACACTTATTTTAGATGTGTATTTACTGTCTTTCTGGATTCTGTGCCTGTCTTTATGTCTGTGCACATGTTTATGATCTGTCTCCAGCTCCCTGTGGAAGTCGTTCTACAGGAACAGAGGGGACTGTTTTATCTCCAAACTTCCCCAGAAACTATACCTCTGGACAGACCTGTGTCTACTCTATATCTGTACCTCGAGAGTTTGGTAAGCTCATCCATACACACCCACACACATAGCATAGTGTACACATCATTGCATTCAACAGTATATATCATCTAGGAATACATATATTACCTGTATGAATCTAGAGTGTGCTCGAGTGAAAAATGCAATAGAAAAGCAGTCAGTACTTAATGTATTCTGTATTCTTAACAGATTTCAAATGTATGTGTATAACGCTCTGAAGTGTAGGTGAAAAGACAACAATAGAGAACGAAACCTGTGATCATAATTTTCTTTGACATGTATCCCGCTATTGTTCTTTTACTCGGTAAAACAAAGTCACATTAAAACTTGTCTGATTTTTAATGGGGGAAGCTTCCCGAAGGACCTCTTTGTGGTTTTTAAGCCACTGAAAAACTAGTAGAGATATTACACATGATCAAAGGATGCTCGCTGGCCGTTTATTTGATTCCAGGTCAGGGTTTCATCATTGAAGTGACATTTAAAGATGAGGCTGTTTTTTATCTCGACACGTTTGATCGGAGGTCCTTAAGCCAGACATAAATGAGGCATTATAAAGACATGAATATTGTAGAGGATTCTTCACATTATAAGCGAGGCTGTGTTGGGAATATGGGGGCATTAGAGAAAATGAGAGTCTCCTCTGGTCATGACCATGGTTGGAAGGGGTGCGGTCAAGAAGTAATGTGTTTAAAATCACTGATGAAAGTCAGTCTGTCGGAACATTAAATGTCTACATATTATTATAGTTATATTAGTATTAGATGTCTTTTGTAATTTGTAAAATTGAGAGATAGATCTGCAATTTGTTCACATTTGAATAAAAAGTGCCACAGGCCATGTCACAAAATTAAGCGTTAACTTCAATCCTTGAACTCAGAAATTGTAATTTGACAAAAAATCCCAACTCAAGATTCACTTACTAGCTCTTTCTGGCACTTTTAACTATAATACAGAACTTCATGAGTACATTTTTTTTTTTGTGGTTTGTTGTCATGGAGATTGAGATTGAGAAGTTTAGTAGCTGTTTTGATGTCATAGTACCTGTAAAGAAAGAGTATGTGGTGATAGTTTAACATTGTCTTGTCTTGTCATTGTCTTTACATTTGAGTCCCACATATCACGTTTTGACGTCCAAATTATTGGTTGACTGATTATTTGAACAATAGACTCATTGAGTCTCACTTGATCTTTTACAAACAATCAGTAATTGCTGGATATGATTTCCAATTGTGCCTTGTGGCGTGATGAACAAATAGCAAGTTTCCCTGAGGCTCTTTATGTTTGCTGTCTCATTATATTTGCGTAGCAGCAGTGTCAGCTCCATGTAGACATATTGACTGAAAGGAGCCAACATTTGGTTGCCCTACATATTGTTTAAGACACTGAGACATTCTCCCTGAACCTCCCACACATAGCGAGAGACCGAGGTTGTTTTTCACTTTTTTTAAGCAGCTATCATTTTCTAAAAAAACAAGTCTATAATTTGTGGACTCAAAGTAGTAGAAGGTTACAGGCTCAAGGTTGCAGTTTCCACTGTTAATCGATCAGAGAAGTTCAAATCAAACCACTAGACTGGTTATTAAATGGTTAACATTGTTTCAACTTTCATACAAATGACTCAGTTTTAACACCAGGTGGGGAAAACCCTTGTTATTCATCCCTGTGGAGATGCCATACCTCCTGTTGAATGAGGACATGGCTGAGGACACCCACTCAGGCAGCTCATCAGGAGGCATGGCAGCTCCACGGGGATCGATGCCCAGGTTTTCTCCATCTGATGTCAAGAGCTGGGGCTGAGGCATTTCAAATGAACAGGGAAGCATTTCAATCATTTGATAACAAGTCCAGTGGATTGATTTAAACTTCGCTGGACACATTACAATGTTGACGACTGAACAGATCTACTAGCTGTATGCGACTGCGGCGGAGAGGGTTGTCACTAGCAACAAGCCATGTGGAGAACACAGCATGGAACAGCGATGTGAACACTTATCTCTGTGTGTGTGCATGTATGTGCCTTTTGCTTGCTTGCGTATCTTGTGTCGCCGTGTACTATATGTGTTGTTCTTTTTTGTCGTCTCAGTATGAGTAAAATCCACCATGGTATCTTAACACCATGTAAGCGGTTCCCTCTGTGCGTTAAAGCTTTATGAGTCCATGTGTGAATGTTGATTCATGCGGGTCCTCCTGCCTGAAATCTGTGCTGTTTCGAAACAGTTTCGCTGTGAACTCCTCCACCTGCTCTGTGGTATGTCGATATTACAGCGGGGCATGATGGAAACCTTAATCACTCTAGTTTCCTTAAAATCTATACACGGTGGGAGCTTTTAAGTATTTCTGCTGACAGGCAGAATGTTGTGTTTTTTTATGACCACTCAACTGCATGCTCTTATACAGGTCCTCATGTACGAGCATGGCATGGCTATAAGATACGAGAATAAGAGTATATAGAAGTCTTTCTTGACGATTTTGTCTGATGGACATTTTTCATAGAAGACATTTTCACTCATCATAGTAAAACAGGTCAAATTGATAACGTTGGCTCAGGTCCATGATGTGACCCAGTAAGGTTTCCAGTAAGCCAGCATGCACAGCACCAGGAGTGGAATGCAGCTGTCATTAATGTTATTAAATACACCTGTGCTTTTCTTACTGTGATTTGTAAAAATGTCTGCTGTGTAAAAGATCTATCATCAGATCCCATTTCACACCTGCAGGGACAAATTGAAAACCCACTGTTTTCTGCAATTTTCGTGAATCAGAGCAATGTTTCAAAGATTTGGTGGCATCCAGCTGTGAGTTTGCAGATGGTAACCAGCTGAAATCCCCTGCAATTACCCGTCCCTTCCCAAGCATGTCAGAGAACCTACAGTGGCCTTCAGGTAACCTAAAAGCACCAAAGTTTCTGTAGAAACCTGGCAGCGCAACATGGCAGATTACATGGAAGAGGACCTGCTATGAAGGATTCATTCTCAGCCAACAGAACATGATTCTTAGTTTAGATGATTATAGAAAGCAAACCAAATGACCTATTTTTGTAGGCCAGCCTAGAAGTAGCATTGCCATGGGGTCTATGAGAATTCGTCTATGAGATTTTTGCATTGGATTTTTGTGTCATTAAGGAAAATAAGTTCTGGGGCAAACACACTTTTCTGATGTTTGCACATTTTTCTTCTGCAGGTTAATCTTCACCAGTGAACACCACTTTTTTGGTGTTTGAAGCATTAATGACGCCAACAGAAGTAAAAAGCTAATGTTATGCTATAGCGAACTACACCACTGTCGCATGACTTCTATGTCACTACTGTTATGCTTCAGGCGATCTCCCACAAGCTAACCGAGCTAACCGGTTTTGATAAGTTATCGAAACCAAAGCCTAATTAATTGTTTATTAATCTAATCTGCAATCTACAAGAGTTTGCAAGAAAACACGACTATATTTAAGAACTCATTCCTGTGGCGCCCTATACACTAATGAAAACACAATCATTTATAATACTTAATAATTCTAAATATAACATTTCATTTTTGCCAATATATCCTCCTCAATCGTACACACTGGTCCTTTAAAAGAACTCCACAGAGAGAAGCAGGCTTGTACAAAGTGACCAGTGACCTTCTTATAGCTGAATATCCTTGGCAATGTTCAGATTTAATCCTTTACACCTCAGCCTTTGGGGCCAAAGAGAGTGGGAGAGGGAGGGTGAGATGAGGTGATATGTCTGTGTGTGTAGTCAGGGAGCTGGCTTCATTGAGGCTGAAATAAATGTAATTTATCCTAAAGGACATTTTTTTTCCATGTGCTGCAGACAAACATATTTTCATTTATACAGATGCACCAACAGATTTACATCTTAAGGCGACTTACAGTTGTTTTTTGAAGACACTGTGATCAACCAAGACAGAGAGAATTGTACTAGTTTGAGCAAATATGGGGCCTCAGGCCTCCAGGGGGCCCTCTAATGCTACCTGCCACTGCAGCTGCACTGTGAAATCCAAGGTTTAGTCATGGTTCATGGCCACTGCAGCAGGCTTTTCACCTCCCATCATAGTGAAACAGACTAAAACATGGGTTTTGGGATATATGTTTGACAGGTTACCACTAGTGTCATCTGCCTTTCTTTCACTCTACCTGCTTGTAATACCGTAGAAAGAACAGACAGCCAAACAGCCTGCGTTATTGACATGTAGTTTCTGCAAGCAGCAGCATTTCAGACTAGCTGACAACACTGATACACCGTAGCCAAGTGACAACGGGGGTGAGCTGGACTGGTGCATGATTATGATAAGGTGGTGTTTTGACTATTAAGTGTCCTGATATGTAATTTTGTGCCAATAGTTGGCTTCAAATAGAGGTTGACACTGCAGCTTAATAAAATTTAAATTAGGTATTACAGGTTAATTTTATCATTGGAAGGTCAGGCACAGACAGCGGCATGGAATAATAATTTGCCACCATTCAAGTGTGGTTAGCTCATCTCTTCATCTGTCTTCTTTATTTTCTCCAGTTCTCTTTGGACAGTTTGTGTTGTTCCAGACATCTCTAAATGACGTGGTGGAAATCTATGATGGACCGACTCAACAAAACACACTACTGTCTTCACTCTCTGGGTCCCACTCTGGTAAGTACGGATGCTGTCCATCCATAGACGACCTAAGGCCCCAGCCATATATCTGTCTTCTTGATCTTGTTCCTCTTTGACTCGCCCTAGGTGAGTCTCTACCTCTGAGTTCAGGAAACCAGATCACGATCAAGTTTAACACGGTCGGACCAGAAACCGCCAAGGGATTTCACTTTGTCTACCAAGGTCAGCCATATAGCCAGAGTTGTTATTTAAAGGTTCCATATTGGAAAGACCGGGTAACACTAACCAATCAGAGTATATGGGGCTTTTTTTGGAGGGGAAAGGGTAAACAGAGGTATATTCAGACAGACGGCATGAGAAAAGTAATGTTTTTTTTTAACATTAAAGCATGTAAATATTGTCTAGCAGAAACCTAAATTACAAAATGAACCTGAAAATAAGGATACTATCTTTCCCTTTAAAGGATAATTTTGTTGTTAGTAGCCATTGTATTGCATATTTTCAATACCATGCCACAGTTAGATTTTTGTTTTTATGTGTTTAGTTTGTATGTATTTAACCAGAAAGCCTTTTTCACAACTGTCATGTCCATGGGAGGCAGAAATAACTGTACATTCCTTATTTCTGCAGCTGTACCGAGAACCAGCTCCACGCAGTGTAGTTCGGTCCCTGAGCCACGCTTCGGGAAGCGCCTTGGTAATGACTTTGCAGTTGGTGCGTTGGTGCAATTCGAGTGCAACCCTGGTTATGTCCTGCACGGCTCCACTGCCATACGGTGTGAGAGTGTACCTGACAACCTGGCACAATGGAACGACACCCTGCCAACATGCGTTGGTAAATATGGATCCAGAAACTAGGCAGAAGACATTTTCCTGTGCAGAACAATACAATGGATAATTCGCAATAAAAAACAAATACTGACAATTCAGATGCAGATAACATTTCTAATTCTAACATGTCTAATGCCCAAGCTGTCACCCAGGCAGGGAAGAGACACTACCACTAACTTTATTTTTTCCTGTTAGTCGCAGGCAGAGTGTTGTTTTAACCTCTGCTTTTCTCTCCTTTCTGCTCTCTCTCAGTTCCCTGTGGGGGTGCGATGACCTCTCGTCGAGGGACCATCCTATCGCCTGGATATCCAGAGCCCTACGACAACAACCAGAACTGTGTGTGGAAGGTCTCCGTTCCAGAAGGGGCAGGAATACAGGTAGCACCTGTCACACGCTGC
Organism: Centropristis striata; assembly: GCF_030273125.1. NCBI lineage: Eukaryota > Metazoa > Chordata > Actinopteri > Perciformes > Serranidae > Centropristis > Centropristis striata. The sequence continues at coordinate 24,996,427 of NC_081530.1, forward strand.
TTCCTGGCTGACCTATCTATCATTGACTTAAAAGCTGAGCAGGCAGGATGTCAAGGAAGATAAGATATTATTAGAAGGATGAATGGATGGATGGTTTGTGAGAGAGGGACCATCCAGAGATAACTAGATAGGATCTAATCGTAACAGATAATGCCTGATTGTGTGTAAGCTAAACTGCTCTCACGGACAAATACAAAGGCAAAGATGCCTGACACAAAATGGAGTCTGTTACACATATTTGACAGACACCTCATAGCAAGTGCAGGTGTGTTTTGTATAATTTGAGTTATTCTTTTTGGTAATTAAGCCTTGTCTCACACCTCCTTTTATGTTGTGTGACAGATTTGTTGAATGATTATAGCAATTAACAAACGTGTTTTACTTTTTTCCTAAATTTGTTTGTACAATTTTGCACATTTGTATCAGACACTGTATCAGATGCAATCCCATGGCAATATTGGTGCTTTTGTTCATAACATCTGCCTTTTCCAGATACAAGTTGTGAGTTTTGCCACTGAGCATAACTGGGACTCTTTGGATTTTTACGATGGTGCCGACAACCATGGGCCAAGACTGGGCAGCTACTCTGGTAAACTTTTTCACAATTTCTTGCATTTTTACTAAAAATGTTACACATATCATGGCTGCTATTGCCAAGGAGTAATTAGGCAAATGACAGTGATTAAGTGTGAGACAAATTGCAAGTTGCAAATTACAAAAGATTAGCGAGTAGGAAACAATTATCTCAGTTGTATTATAGGATATAAAAATAAAGTAGCGGAAGGGAGGGAACTGGGCTGGCAGAACAGGGGTTCCTTTAGTGTACAGCTATTGGGCTATAGCCACAAGTTTTCTTTTACTGCCAAAATATTTAATATGAATATGAATTATGAGCTCGTACAACCACTGAATCTTGCATGGCAAATGTGTCTGTCCCCGCACCATAACTCACACGTGGGATATATACACATTCACACATGCACACGCAATGTTGCCAACTTCAGTGACTTTTCTGACCCTTTTAGCGACTTTCTGGGAAGTGGGTGAGCTCAGTCACAGTCTTCTCTGGCAGCAGCAGCGTCTCTCCCTCCCTCTTCTCTCTCACCATGCAAGAAGGAGTCAGTTACCATGGTTACAGGCATCAGTGAAGTCAGGTCATTATGTCAGGGCTTTACCTGAACAAGACTGGGCCCAAAATTAATTTTAAAACGTAAGCCAATGGAAAGCACCGCAAAAAAACATAAAGTGTGTGAATGTGAGATAGGCATCATAAGATAACAGCAACTCAAATAAATGCAGATCTATAGGCTAACTCTGTAACTCAGATTAAAAGTGGCAAAAGTTACGGTCAAGTAAAAGTGTACATATTTTATTTAATTTGTAAATGAAACATTTTTGAGGTACATATTTACATTTTTCAACGACTAAGACATATATGATGCATGTAAATAAGATGCAAAAAATGCATCAAAATAGAACACAAACACTCTTAGGGATGATCTCTGTGGAATCCCTTTTGAGGTGCAGGTTGAGCTCCAATGTTAAATGTATGTCATGTTTACTTTTATTGCACTGATGGTCCGAAATCGCGCCCACATCTTGACATCGCCACAGAAAGCAGCTGCATGTCCTCTGACTGCTTAATATACACGGTTGCTCATGAAGTTGGAATGAAATATCTTTCACCTCTAATTGTAAATGATTGAAAAGATTGTGACAATATGATATATTCTTCAAAGATAATGTTTATATCTTCTCAAAACGTCCTTACTCAATCTCTTACAAACATGGCACAATGAAAATTAAAAACCACAATTAACAGAAGATTGTGTCTGAAACCAAAATTAATTTTCCTTTAAAGCCAACCATGTATTAAGTGTTGCACATATGCTATGTGTAGATAAAGAGATGATTGATGCAGTCTCTCATTTTTTACTTGAAATATGATACATAATACAATTAAGTATTGATTTGTGGAGGCAATCTACAGTAACTTAGAAAACATTTCTGAAAAATCTTCAACATTTTGTACTTAATTAAGGTCTCAGTCTGTCCCAGCTGTTTAGTTAGTGGTGGTTGTCTATAGGGAGTTAATAGGAAGGAATAAATTTTTTAAAGGCAGAAAACACTTTATTTTTCGTTCTCTACATAACAGAATATAGCAGTCAGTAAATGCATTATGCAAAGAAGAACATTGCACAGTGTCATGGTGTCATGAGACGCTGAAGATGCTGACCATGTGCCCCCCTGCTAAGAATGCAATTAGAGCTAAACTGGTCCCATTCTGAGTCTCCCAGCAGGAACTAAGAAACACACCCGCTGACACTGACACCTGTTTATCTGTGATTCCTTGAAAGACATATGTTGTATAAGAATTTTTCGCCGCATAGCTAATTGATCCTTTTACACTGTAAATCCCTGCTGGGAATAGATTTTCACGAAGCAACCTATGACATGATGTGTCAAACACATTCATTTACAAAACAATACAGTTATTCACATTTCTAAATGCTCCCAAAATGTACTGCACAATGCCATTAGTTCATTTTCAACAGAGAGGGTGTGGGGGCTCAAATCACCTGCTGACATGAAACACTCTGGTGGGCCGAAGGGAACGATGAACATGGAAGAGTTTGTCCATTTTATGATAAAAAGCTAAATTTTTTCGCTCTTTGCTTTGTTCTTTTTAGAGCACACAGTGTTAACTTACTTTCACTGGCTCACTCATTTTTCTGATTCTGCTCATCCTTACGTGTGTGTGTGTGTGTGCGTGTGTGGGACTCCATTTTCATTGAGTAGCAACACATGAGATGATTAACATTGTATTCATTTGGTCTGAGAGTTTCCTGTCCCGCTAAACCCATGCAGGTTAAGGATAGAAGTGCTGTCCTGGTTAAAATGTAATAATTACCAACTATACACTAGTGCTCAAAAGTTTGGGGTCACCCGGAAAATGTCTGTTGTTTTCCATGAAAACAAACTGTTTTATTCGTGAAGAGAGTTAAAAAATGAATCGAAAATATAGTTAAGACTTTGACAAGGGCAGAAATAATTATTTAAACCTGTATAAATCTCCAACTTTACCTCTAGATACTCAGCTAGAGGAAGGATAATTTTATTGCTTCTCAAATCAGCACAAAACAATTTCAGCCGTTCGAACATAATGCTGGTGTTTTAATGACCAATGAGCCTTTCAAAACTACAAACGTGGATAAACACAATGTGCCACTGGAACACAGGAGTGATGGTTGCTGACAATATATAATAGATTCTATAAGAAAACCATTTCCAGCTTTAAAAGTAATTTACCATATTATCAAATGTCTAGACTAAAGTGAGCACAAACTTTTGAGTGGAAGTGTAGGTCTGGGTCTGGACACGATGGAGTCTGGACCTCTTCCCAGACCGTGGTCCACCGATTATTGACCTCACTTGGTGACCATATAGGAAGATATAGTCTATATACATGGTTGCCCATGAAGTTGTAATAATTTTGTTTTAAGACACAATCCTCTGTTAATTTTTGTTTAATTTCCATTGTGATATGTTTGAATGAGATTGATTAATAACATTTTGAGAAGATATTCGCTTTATCTATCAAGAATAAATCACATTGTCACAATCATTTCAACGAAAGAGGTAAAAAATATTTTAATCCAACTTGATGAGCGACCGGTGAAGACTTTTTTTAACTCATGGTATTTGATTTTTGATATTTACAACTGATGGCCAACAATATTATAAAATCAGAGCTATAAACTCTAATTGTATATTTTTTTTAATTATGATTTATATACAATTAGATATTCTATATTTCACCCATCCGTGCAGAAGAAAACTACATTTTTTGTCTCACCCTTTTCTACAGAAAAATAAATAAATGAATAAATAAATAAAAAGTGTGTCTGATCCAAACACTGGCACTGACTACAGTGGAAGTCCCTCTGCTCCAGTGACTCACATTCAACCAAAAAAATGTGTTCAGTCTGGCTGAAGCATTCCTCCGGATTCATTCACTCGTGTAATTCAAGCAGCCCTCCAAAGGACAAGTCAGCACCTTCTGATGCTGCTTTTAGAGAAGAAAAGTCATCTGATAATCTGCTAGTTGTGTTATATTATCTATGGAGGGGCTTGACACCTTTATGATAAAGTGGATAGGAGATGATGTAGTCGGCAGTAAAGTGATAGTGGCAGTATTTTCTTGTACAAAGTCAATTATTGTTTATTTTTATTGAGCCAAAGAAGATTACACATACAGTATATTGTTGTGTCGATGCTCATTTACATTTATATGGAAGAATTATGAAATTGTATTATGTACATTCACAACTATAAAGTAAATGAGATGAAATATATAAGATTGTATTTTGAGATTGGAGCAGGATCAAAAATAAGATAAAATGTTGATGTTAATGTTGATAAAGATGAAATTAATATGTAAAAATCTAAATAAAAGAGACATAAAGTAAATCTTAATCTAAGAAAAGGCAACATAACTCAGATAAGACAGCGAAGGAACATTGATTTCCTACCTTTATCTTCCCACTTAGTCTTCATTATCTTCCATATAAAAAGTCATTCATGGTGATAAAACTTTTTTTTCTTTTCACCAGGGTTAATTACAACTGTTAATTAATATTGTCATACATCCCGAAATAACTGTTATGGTTAAATCCATGCAGTTAATTATTCATCATCATTCATCATTTATTATTGAGTCAAAATATTTTTTTTATTTTCCATTATGATAATGAATGAGATTTTCTCTGGAACGCTACCAGCAGGGGGGCCGCAGACTGTTCAGAAATGTGCTAATTAATTCCCCTCACAACAGGCAACCAATAACATCCATCGGCCTATTTCACTGTTCATTCCCTTTAACGTTGATGGGGTTTGCTGACACACCTGCCACAGAACCCAAAAAAATGACATGCGAGTCAAAACAAGCTCACCGGCCTCTAAGAAAATGTCAAAACTCCACAGGTGGCTACTATCAGAAGACACATTTACCTCCTTTGTGTCTTCAAGAAAGCCAAGACAATGACTTTTTTACAAAGGAGATAAGAGCAGGTTAATATTCCTTTACATTTAAGTATCATCTACTATTTTATTGTGAAGGGCCCTGACAGAATCACACTGTTGAACGATGCCAGCTTTGCTTTAGTAGTGCAGTACCCTTTTTTTTTTTTTTACTTTGTACTTTCCCTTGCCATCCTAAGTAGGTCAAGCCAACATTTGAAAAGTGGTTTCAAATAAAACAGATGTCTCATATAAAAGTAATTCCTTTTTCCCTCCTTCGAGAACACTTCACAAACAAAAAAAGTGAAAATGTAGGTTTGTGGGGCCTTTGTTGTTTCTTTTGCTGTCAGATAACTAAGATCCTTTGCTTTCAACCTTCAGTAAAAAATGAAAAAATGTGATCATGGTCCTCTGTTGCTCTCTTCCTCTCTCCTTGCTTTCAGGCACGACCATCCCCCAACTCCTGAATAGTACATCTAACAACCTCTATCTAAGCTTCAGCTCTGATATTAGTGTCTCTGCAGCTGGTTTTCACCTGGAATATACAGGTAACATATCTATTCTGTTCACAACTTTATCTGCAGCATATGCTTTAGGCTGTAAAGCACAGACTGTATCGCACTTTCCGGTGTTTCACAGTCAGTTCGAATAAGATCACCACCACCAGTGTAGGTATAATTGATTTATGCATATTTAACAATCTACATGTGAAATTTAATTCATGTACATGGATATTTACATGTCTTAATTACAATACCAAAGTAGCTCTGAGAGAAAGCATTAAGAACACTTGGGCGACACAAGGGCGACAATCTTAAAAGTACATCTGTATTTTTACTGTACTGTATTTTATTGTGAAGGACAGAAGTACAGTCCAGGTGTGATGATTGATAACCGTGTATTTATTTGGCTTACCCAGAAACATCCAATTTCCCCCGAAAAACTCAGCAGCCCCTATTATTTTATAGCGAGGAGATGAAAGTGTCCGATTTGGGATACAGTTAGCGCACGGCTAATTCAGCGGCGTTAGCGTCCTTTTTTTCCGACTCTGGCAAACCCGAGCCTAACGTACACGGTTAAAACAATATATGGTTCGAAGGATAAGAAGTTAGACTTTAGTTTCATTAATTAACTGGAAGCATAACATGATCATTTATATTAGCAGTTAATGTGAAATTTTGATAGAATCTTAGCCGAACGGTGTCCTATTTGGCATACAGTTACACTACATACATACTGTACTGATGAGTTAACAAGCGTGTTTATTTCACATTTCTTATCAGCTATCGGTCTGGAGTCATGTCCAGAGCCTCAGACTCCAAACTATGGAATAAGACAGGGAGACAGATTTATGGTTGGAGACGTCGTTCAGTTCTCATGTGAACAAGGATACTCTCTGCAGGTAAATATGAAACTTTCATGTGCATAATCTATTTGTCTATCTTTACAGGTTCATATGTTCTTGTGAGGGCATTTGAGGATACATTTCAGTTACACAGAACACACACATGCACTATAAATTGCAGTTGCTTAATTCAAAGCGAATGCCAAATACGTATGTGAAATCATTAAAGGCTGCTCAGATTTTCTGATGTGCTGCCATTCACTCTTTTTATCCCCTGGCTGCACAAACTAAGAACTATTTAAACTGTGAATCAGAAGGAAACCCCGCTCTCGGGTGGTTTTCCCAGCTCTTACTAAACATACAACTCTGCTGTGGTTCGCACAACTCTTGAATAATGTATGTCTCTGGTGTGGTCTGCCCAATTTCTGTGGAGTACTGTAGACAGCTCTAATGGAGGTTTGCCTTCCTCACGCTTAATATACAGGTCTGCATAACTACAGCTCGACAGTATTAATACAGAATATTGCTGAGCAACACATTCAAACCAAATTATTTATTATCTGCTGCAACTCCCCAACTGTTCAACATGCAATGTGTAATATTCAGCAGTGAGTGGCTTCTCATTCAAAGCAATGACAGAAGACGGATCGATGCCGTCATTTCAGTTACTTTCTCCCATGTTTATTTTTCAGGAGGTTTTACCGGAAGCTGAATTATCCAAAGAGTTCCTCTCCTCTCCAAATGGACCCACTGATTCAGTCGGTCAAAACACTGCATAAAGCAGTTTCACCTTAAAAATCAGTTTTTCTCCAAGCAGTTTGGCACAGAGCTGGCACTGACTTGCTACTAACCTTTGCCCAGCTTGTTTCTTTGATAACTTCATATTCACACATTCAGGAGGTTTTCACCAGGAGCCAAATTATCTCCCAAAGTCTCCCCATCTCCAAAGTAAACAGACCTGGTGATTTAAACCAGTAAAAACACAGAATAAAGCAGTTTTAGAAGAAAATATATTTTTGTCCAATGCTGATCAGCAAGCCGGCTGATGGCCTGAAACTGAAAGGGCCACTAACGTTTGTTCCACTTGTTTCTTTCTTTAGATCCAGATGTCCGATGACTTAAATCCTTTCCTCCTAAATTCCAGTTAAAATATCAAGATCAGGATCTACAAATTGGATCATAATGATAACTTTAAGCTTTAAACTAGATAAAAAGTCAACTTGTGACAGCTTCTGGCAGACGACCACAATGCTAACTCATGCGCAAAGCAGATAAGACACCATTGACAGGCGCCACACACAGCGTTATCTTGATTAAAAATACAGATTTGTGGCACTGAACATTTTTTGGAAACATTTGGGATAATCTAAGTACACAACTCAACAAAATATATAACAGGTCTGGTGGTTTTTGGATATTTTTATGCGGAAAAGTTACATTTTGTACTTTTAAATGATGACAGATTGCATTTGCTTTGACATTTCTAGGGCAATGCCCATATCACCTGCATGCCTGGACCTGTTCGGAGATGGAACTACCCTGTACCACTATGTCTTGGTAGGTGCACACACACACTCACTCACTCACATGTGCATGCAGTCCAGCCTGGATTTATTAAGATTGGTGCAAAACTTCGGTGCTGCAGAAATGATGCAAGCCGTCTCCACTGCCTAGCCTCACTCTCTGGAAAATAAGCTGTTTGATCAATATGCTGTTCTGTGATGAGCTGATTATTTAGTATTCTGTGCAGGATATGATTAAGCTTTTAAACTGATGCAAAGCTAAGTCAGAGTCTGCCATAAACATGCAGAGTGTGCCAAAGCATCAGCATGCACTGAGGCAAACTAGAGGAAACAAGCCCTGGACACACATCGACTTGCACAATGGTAATTTATTCAAAAAAGGGTATTTATTTAAGACTCAGAATATTAATGTGTTATTCAAAATGATGCAAAATGTCAGGTTGAAGATACTCAAGTGTCCAGTCAGCAGCAGAATCTTTAAAAAAAAGAGAAGTGCTCTAAGTCTGTTAGAATGCTTTTGATGTGTTGCTTTTAACACTGAAACACTGTTTACCTTTTTTCTGTGCGTGTGTGTGTGTCTCCAGCCCAGTGCGGTGGCTCTATGACAGATGTAAGTGGAGTGATTCTAAGTCCTGGTTTCCCCGGCAACTACCCAAGTGGATTAGACTGCACATGGACAGTCAACTTACCTGTCGGCTTCGGTAAGAAACACTGTCAACTTTGAACTTGTATGAGAAACTGTGTGTGTGTGTGTGTGTGTGTGTGTGTGTGAGAGAGAGAGAGAGAGAGAGAGAGAGAGAGAGAGAGAGTTTGGGAGGGAATGGTTCTCTTTCTGTTTCTATTTAATTACTTCCTCACTACTCAGTCAATGTTGGTGGTCTTTAATAACATCGTTAATGAGTGGCTAGAAGAATGAAGCCTTCTAAAAATACAGTCAAGCTTTCCTAATTGCTTTAAATGTCAAACCCTTTCTCAGGTATCCATCTCCAGTTTCTGAACTTCTCCACTGAAGCGATCCACGATTACTTGGAGATCCGCAGTGGAACGCTGGAGCTGGGCTCCGTCATTGACCGGTTCAGCGGTCCGGTCATCCCAAAGCCTCTGTTCAGCACCACCCACCAAACCAGCTTCTTCTTCCACAGTGACTATTCACAAAACAAACCAGGGTTCCACATCACATATCAAGGTAAATGTTGTCTCGACAAGCTCCCCTCCAACTTCTTGTGTGCACTGATTATTTGTTAAGCAAAGAAAATGAAAGCAGACTGTGTCTTTCTCTTGCTAAAAAACAGGGTCTGTTGCCAATGTGGAAACTTGGTTATTACATTTATACTGTTGACTGTCTGACTGTTCATTTCTCACGAGCAGCTGACAAGTACTTTTTCAAAAGATAAATAATATTGTTGGAATTCTAAAGCAGTTACTTAAAAATTACAGCATGCATACAAGTTCTCATTTTTGGCTTAATTTCAGTGATGAGATGACTTTTCTATTTATTCTGTCTGACACTAAAAAGGTGTCTTATATTTATTATGACAACTTTTGTAGATAGCCTAAATGTGTTATGGCTAATTCCATTAATGTGCAAATTGCACACTGATGAATAATACCTTTTGTCTCATGACAAGGGCACAGCCAAAGTGTTTTAAACCGGGAAAAATAATGTGAACACTGGCAGTTTTATTATTTCAAATGTTATTATTTCAGCTACTCTTTGTCTTTCTCAGTCACTCTTTTAACTCCAGCTGTCAAAAAATCACAGGGACTAAAACGTTTAAATGGCAGACTGTCACTTTTAATTTGTGAATGTTTTGGCAACTTTAAAAGAACAGCTACGAACTTTTTTGGTGCATGATAACCGTGTCAAAAAGTTATTAATCTTATTTTGCATTTGGAAGTCTGCATGCTGCTTTCATATTTACGATTTGTAGGTTTTCATCTCATGAAACAAGCCAGAGGAGTTAGTCTTTTCTTGTACAGACTACTGGTTACTAGGTGTTAGAATGGATGTATTTATTGTCTCTTTCTATGAATAACTTGATTGTAGTTTCTCTAAATTCTACTATGTTGGTTATTGTCTCAAGCCTACCAGCTCCAGAGTTGTCCGGACCCTCGGCCATTTCGAAACGGCATCGTGATTGGCACAGATTTCAGCGTAGGGATGACGGTGTCATTTGAATGTCTGCCCGGATATTCTCTGATCGGAGAGGCTTCACTCACATGTTTACATGGAATCAGCAGGAACTGGAATCACCCACTCCCACGATGTGAAGGTAATACTGGAGATGGTACCTACTGCAATGTCAGAATGACTGTGTTTCATATGTTTACTGCTGGACGGGAAATCGGCCCATGCTGTGTTGTGAAGGGAATAGAAACAGTGTTATATCACTCTCTTAGAAAAATGTTTTATAGTAAAAGGGTTTGCAGCATGGGACCGTCACGAACCCAGAAAATTAAAATATTAAACTATTCGTTCAGTCCAGAAGAGGAGTTTTTGAGAGACTATTCATCACTCTGGCTGTCCTAAAAGCTCCCTCACTTGTAAACGCTTTTTAATAGCACTTCAACACTGGCATCATCACTGTTGTGAATATTAGCAATGGTGTTTAATGTTGTTGCTGTCCTGACTTTATCAGAGTATGATTGCATTATTAAACAGAGTTATCATAGTCAGAGCTGTAACTATTTAACAGATAGTTTGGTTTTATTTATACCTGCCAGCACTGTTTTCTAAAATAAGCACAGTCCTCCATATTTCTACTACAGTATAACCAGTTAATATTGTATCATATGCTGAGAGCAAGAATATAAAGCAATTACAAGGATATGCAACTTGTAAGTCCATACAAAAATGAAATATGTTTCTGCGTTGAGTGGGAGAACCTAAATTACACTATAGCACAGAAGATATCTGGAGGATGTAAGAGAGGCATGTTGGTGAAATGATGTGATTAAAATATATCATCCCAACTTTATGACTGGAACTAGGAACTGCACAGTAATTCTCTCTCTCTTTTTTTTTTTTTTTTTAATTTTTAATTTTAATATATTTCTCTCAAGAAGCAAACAGACACCATAATGTTACATAAGTTGATCAAGGCTGGTCCATAAAAAAGAGAGCAAAAGAAATAAAAAAAATAGAAGAAATGAGTCACTGCGCTTACATAATGGGAGACACAGTATGGTATGAAATGATAATTATTCTATGTCCCCAGTTCAGACATTTGTCCACAGATATTATCAATTTAAGTCCATTTATATTTAACTTTCAGAGATTTAGTTTCTTCTATTTCTGCAGGATACATTTGGCTTTTTATCACTATAGTTTCCAGTAAATGTCACAACGTCAGAGATCAAATATTTCCACATGGAAGTAGGAGGGTCGTCCCAGACCCACTTCAGAATGATCACTTCCCTTGCCAGCATTATAAGCCAATTTTTATTTTTAAGGCGAGTCTTTAGAGCACTAAAACTCACTCAACAACCCCTTAAGTTTGAAAACTACATGTTATAGCTCTCTGCGGTTGTAGAATCACACCACCGACGAGCAACACCTCCACTCCTGAGGAATACCTGTGCTGCACAACTGAAATAAAACTGTAATGACAATTTATTAAAGGTATTAAGGTGTTATATTACAGAACTGATAGAGACGTGTCCTCTCTCAGTCATCCAGGCAATTACTAAAGCTTCACAATGGTAATGCTAATTTGCAGGTAATTTATTAAGGCTAATTCTGTTAATATTCTATCTCACAGCTCTCTGTGGTGGCAACATCACATCATTAAATGGGACCATTTACTCTCCTGGCCACCCTGAGGAATACCCCAACTTCCAGGACTGTGTGTGGAGTGTGAGAGTTCCTCCTGGACACGGGATTTACATCAATTTTACTGTACTGAGCACTGAGCCCATATATGACTACATTACCGTCTGGTAAGTGTCATTTACTTATTTAATTCACTTGTTTTACCACATCTTTACTCCACCGCTTTACTGACACTGACTGTCCACCAATGTTGCCCACATTTCTCTGCTTCATTAAGATTCATTTCACCAAGAATCATTCTTATTTTCTTTAAATCAGTAGCAGTATTGGAAGTACACTTACTCAAGTAAGCTGAAACTTATCAAAGTGTTAGAAAATGATCAAACAAATCACTGTTTGGCTCTATTATTGGGAAAAATTGTTTTCTACAAAACTATTGCACATAAAAATACAACCTCTCTTAAGAACAATTTGTTTGTGCTTTGTTTGTAATAGGATGGGTGGGATGAAGGTGGGTGGGGTGGAGGGTTGGGGATGGGCGGAGGGTGTTTGTTTCTATGTTTTGTTATATTTTTATTATCATTATTTTCTCCTTTCTTTTTTATGTAAAGTGCTTTGTGTTGCATCTCGCCTGTATGAAAAGTGCTATACAAATAAAGTCTTATTGATTGATCAAGTACTGCACAAATTTAAGGTACTTTTACTTTACTTGAGTAATTTTATTTTATGCTACTTCTTACTTATACTGCACAACCAACCTGATCTCACAAAGTTATGCAAAATGACCACAACTTCTTAACACCGAATTCCCTGCTGGTGGCACTGAATTGTGAAAATTAGGTGAAGTCGTGGTCATTTCACATAATTTTGTGAAACAGCGGAACGTTCTAATAAAATAAAATAGCACGTCGTCATATACATACACCTACAGTTCATGGTTGTAAAAAAAAGGCTCCTGTTTCTGTGAATTTCAGCTATAAAGCCACTGACCTAGGTTTAGGGCAATAAACTTCCTGGTAAGGCATTATAAAAGACAGTTTAAACAGTAAATTAATGTCTGTAAATACCGAAAGTGAAGTAGTTACGAGGGTGACGTGAGCCACGGAACTTCCGTAAAAAATGTAAGTTACGTTAAAACTTGTTTACTTTTGTTTTCACATGGGACACAAACCCTGGGTGAAAGTCCGCCGTTTGTTATTTTTACTTTAAAGCTTTAGTTATTTTGCTGATTTGGAAATACAAGCTGTAGCATCCCTGGCTGAATGACGGTCCACTCTCTCAACTGATGTTTCACAATATTTATTAATTGAACCGTAGCTCTACCTTGTAAAATCACCATAAGAGCTATGAAAGAAAATAGCCAGCATTAGCATTAGCACATAAGCACTTTAACATTAATAATAATAATAATAATAACAAAAATAACCAATAAATAACTAATAAACCTACAGAGGAAAAATAAAGTAAAACAAACCTTGTGCCCCTGTCAGCCAGGCACTAAAGACCCTTTTTGATATTTTATATTAATTTTTGGATTACTAAGCATTCTTTATTATCTACTGTTCGTTCTTTAATTTCACCGTTCCATTTACTTCATGTCACTAACTTTCAAAATAAAAGCACCAGTTTCGCGCTGGATGACACCATTTCAGAATAAAAGCATCAAAACATTGTAAGACACCTAGAAAATATATACAAACATGAATAACAGGCTATATAATAGCAATAAAATGCACCACAAGAAACTTTGCTAAAGGGTCATTTACACAAGCTATAATAAACGAATATGTATTATGGATCAGGATTCCTGTCAGTATATTAAATGTGCAATGTGTAATTTTTCTCTCAATCAAAACAATAACAACATAGTGATGCAATCATAGGATTTCTTCAGCATTCATCGTTCATGGATTAAGATTGAAGCCACACAGTTTTTTGAGTTCTTGAGAACTTGTGAAGATTTGACTTGACTTTTACTTGTAATGGAGTGTTTTTGTTATCATGTAGTAATGCTACTTTGAAACTGTTTTAATACTCACCACTGCTAAATAGCCTTTTAATTTGTACCATATATTAAATAGAACTTCTGCTACACACACACACACACACACACACACACACACACACCATCTCTCTCACACAGGATGTCACGCTCTTTAACATCTTTTCAGAGCTGGCCACTAATTGGCCAAATTCCTGCAAGGGTTACTATGACTACCGACATCTCTCCTTGAATATAAAGCTGCTCTGACATAATTTCCTTCTTGTCATGTTTTATCCGTCTCTCTTTACCCGTAAGTCTCTCTCTCCACATTCCCTCCGCTCCTCACACTATCTCCGAGTCTCAGTCGGTCCTATATGTATTATACAATACATCTTTCTCTCCCCACCTGCCCAGCCTTGACTCCTCGCTTCATTATTCTTCTTAAGGAGAGCAGCCATTGGCAACAGCAGACATTTTGTCAATGCAAAATGTTTAAACAGTGCTTAGATACCACGTTACATAGTTATCTGCAGGTACAAGGTGGCAGCAGAACCATAAATAGGCTGTGCAATCTATTTCTACGGTTGTCATGCTGCTGCCCCTTCTCTATAGCTAAAGCCTGTTTCCTATAAATAGACAGCAGGGCGCAGCATCAACAGTTTAGGAACGTCACCTGGCATACAGACATGGAGAGGCAGGGCTCGGCAGGAAAAACACAACAACCGCAGTGTGAGACACGGTTTGCTGCTGATACATTCCCATGTATTTTTAGACCAACACAGAAGGACCAAATGTCTGTCTTGTACTTTTGTAAGCCTGTCATGATGTAAGCTCTGTCAACCTTCCAGATTTCCAGCCTTGGCTTGTTCCACAGCCCTCAGGAAACTCTTTCAAATGATTATAAGGAAAAACTCTGGTATCTATTAAGAAAGTCTGGCTACACAATGTACCTTTTCCTGACACGTACTTGGGTGACCCGCGAGTGTAAAACACCGACTATATCAAAGAATTACTTTAATGCTCTTCTGCCTCCAGAGAAAGATAGGTACACCAATAAATTGAACATTGTAGGCTGAAAGCGGTGCCCTTATTCTCTACCTGAATGAATTATCCCATCAAATGACCTTAGGTAAGTTACAATGACATCTATCACATTTTGCCCCAGTCTCCAGTAAAGTTTAGCTTACTTATGAGAAAACTTTGCTTTAGAAAAATTTAGTTTAAACAGCATTTGAACAGTATGCTGTGGAAACATTATTATACCAGTTTGTCATATTTAATGTGAAAATAATCTCAGTCTCTATTCATTAATTTTGATTAATCTTATCTTAAAGCAACTAAAAGGAACTTCCATTTTATGTTGAATGCGTGCAGTGCATCTGTTTGTAGCTGTGTGACAGTATAAACTGTTATGTGACAAAGAAAACTTTGTTTTAGCCACTGATGTAAATTTATATGTCGATATTAAACCACAGAATCGGACCCAGGAACAGGCATTTGGAATAACTACGTATGTAAAAATGTTCTCGCTCATGGTCTCGTTTGTTTATGTAGGTCATATAAAGGCATCAGTATAAGACTGTTTCATAACTCCTTATTGTTGCGTTCACCCTCATTGTATTAATTCTGTAGCTGTTAAATTCCAGAAAATATTGTTAAAAATTCACAAGATGCTGTAAATGACTTAGTTTCAAAAAGCCAACTAATTCTAATGCAAACTAATAATAAGCAAGACATAAAAGAGAGACAAAAAATGAATCTTCAATTTGAGAAGCTAGAATCAGAGAATGTTTGACATTTATTATTTATCAGCTGCTAGATCATGTAAAACACAATCGTATCAACCAAATGTGAGAGCTTGTGTGGTATCTAAAAATAGTCGACATTTGAGGAACTGCTTTTATTTAGCTGCTGATCTTTTTAGGTGCTGCAAATACGATCCAGTGCAACAGCTTGTTTTCTTCAACCCCATGCCTGAGGTTTCTTTAGTGTATAGATGTAACTTACAACGGCAGTATATACAGCACTGTGCAAAAGTTTTAGGCAGCTGTGAAATAAGAATGCTTACAAAAATAGAAATGTTAACAAAATGCAAAGTGAGTGAAGAGAAGACAAATCTAAATAATCAACATTTGGTGTGACCGCCCTTTGCCTTCAAACCAGCATAAATTCTTCTAGGCATTTTTTCACACCTGCCTAAGACTTTTGCACAGTGCTGTATATATGCAGCGTGCCTTTCCCACAACCCAACCCTGTTGAGCCATGTGCTGTCCACCCACAGTCGATTCTGTGAATTCCATGAATCGGTCGCACGGCATGTTCCTGACCCTGCTGTCAGTTGGAAAAGTGGACAAACTGCTGAACTCACACAAAGCGAGGACAGCAACTGCACACAAACACATGGAAAAAGAGAAAAAAAACTCACAATCTCAGTCACACAGCCACAAAGTTGGCTCCCTGTAGAGAGCACAGTGTCAGTGGTAAAGGTGTGATTTTCACAGCGGTCTCCTCAGTCCAGAGCGAGCCAACCTGACAGTCAGTTAGTCTGCTAATTGGTCTCATACTGGGAGGCTTACTACCGGATCCCATTGTCAGGGTTACCATATATGTCAGATTTTTCCTCACGCTACCTCATACACTAAAGTCTTCTCTGTACTCAATGTGTTGCCATGAGTGCTCATAAATGTTAGTGTGTGTTTGCATCGTAATGAATGAAACTGACTCTGAATCACTCAATGTGAGTCCCAGCAGCGGATGATTCCTTACATAACCTGACAGGTATAATTGGCCTCATTCAAAAACACTTAACAGCAGGAAATAATCATTCCATTTAACTTCATGATGATACTTTTTAATCACTGATAATGAGCCAGCTATTGGTTAGTTCCAGTCTGACAGCTGGTGGGTCGGTCATTAAAGGTGAAATATGCGCACAACATTGCAGTGAGAGCCTGACCTGCCAGTTGACAGATATCTGCCTGTCTGCCTTCTCGGGTAATTGTGCAACTTTTCATGAATGCCAGGCTGATATTAGCGGCAAAAACCGAAGCCAAGTCTACAACAGGACTCACATTTGTTATTCTTATGATCTGACGACAGTTCAATCAATATTTATGAACTTGAGCATCCCAAAGCAGGAACAAGAGAGCCAGGGCTTTGAACTGTGTTGTTATCGAGAGACACAAAGGAGCTGCTCTTCTGTAAGTGAAGTGGAATCTGAGTTTGTGAAGGTTTTATGTCTAAATGAGCTTTGTGACATTGTAGTTTGGATTGTTTTGAGAGGGAAGATGAGCCCATACCCATGCACAATCACTCTGGGCGCCAGCACTTTATCACACAGTGTCCGACTCCATTCGCAGTCAATGGAGCAGCTCCAGGTTTTTCCTCATGAATATCGTCAAGTCTCTTCTATCTTTGTTTCTAGCCTCGGAGAAACCATTTCCTGATCACAAATAGCCATTAAACTGTCAGAAATCGCTGCAATAACTTATACAAATGATGTTTTAGGTTGACTTTTCTCTCCCATTGTTCCATAAAGAGAGATCAAGTCCATTGGTTTATGGGTCTTTAGTCTCTAAGTACCCCCTTTGTAACACAAGCTTTCTGTATGCGTGTGTGTGTGTTTCTCTCTTTGTTTCTTTGTAGGGATGGTCCAGACCAATCATCTCCTCAGATTGGCCAGTTTAGTGGGAACACAGCTTTGGAGTCTGTCTACTCGACTTCCAACATCATCCTCATCAAATTCCACTCTGACTTCTCCGGAGCCGGCTTCTTTGTCCTCAGCTATCATGGTGAGACACTAACAACATTATCAATTTCGTCTGAGAGCCAGCGATGGAAACATTTGATTGAGTTTGTCCAGTTAAAAAAACCCTTCTCATTACCTCTCCCTTCAGTTTGCTGTGTTGACCTGAGGTATAGCGGTAAAACTATAATGCTATCATTAGTTGTAGCCAAAGTGATGGCATCGATCTGTTTGTTGTTGTGTCAGACTCTTTTCAACTTCATCCTCATTACGTTCCACTCAGATCGGATTCCTTTGACTCACTCTGACTCATAAAGTTTGGTTTTCTAGCGGAACTTTTTACTCTCTGACTGAAGTCGGCATCTGTGTTACAGCCTACAACAGAAACAATTTATTAGTCGCAGTCCTGCTATTGCAGAAATGTCCTCTTTAGAGTTATTGACCACTTCACATTTGGTCAGCATTTCAGAAATTTTATCAATCTGCTTTCATCTTTGAGCGCTACATTAATGCCACTACTCCTGCTATATGTATATCCAGTTACTGTCGGTCATGCAGATGAGTCATGCACTATGTAAAGGAGCATTTTCCTATAAAAAAACAAAACAACAACAACAACACGTGTCTGTAGCTGCAGAGACCCTGACCTCTACCTGTATTTTATTAGGAGGAAAATATCTCAAAATTATCTTTCGATACACATCTCATGATCCACAACAATTCGATGATTTAAGATGTATTATGCAATTCACAAGCAAAAAATTCTCACTTACTTTACTGCATGAGTTAGATAGCTAATTTGCTAATTCGACTGATTTTACTGGTACGTTATTGGAAGAAGGAATGAATGCAAACGTATTGGTCAATGCACAAATGCAGATTCAATGCTTCACATGCAGAACTGCAGATTTACAGAAGACATTTGATCAGAAATTTCTAAATATTGATATTTTTGGAAGGAAAAGTAGCTTTACAGTTATTTTGGTGAAGGTCTAAGTGACCAAAGCTTAGACATGGAACTACTGATCAATCATTTATCAATAGATGTACAATAAGCGAGTGAGCAGATGTTTTGATCTTTTTTCATTTGCTACTTTTTCACCTTCTTGTCTTGTGGTAGTGTGCAGTAGCTCTGCTGTTGTTGGAAGGATAGGAGAAATGCACAGCGTTGTTTTAAGAAGACGTTCATTATTCTTTCAACTTAACCTGTGTGTGAACATGTTTCTTGTCTGGTCAGCATTGTTTACCTCCAGTTCCAATTTAGTTTCGAATTATACTTTAATAGCTTTAACTTTCAACCCAGAAGACAAACACAACACAATCCAAAGAAAAACAAACTGTAATACAAACAGTGTACTGATTACTTTCAAATTATTTAATTGGTACTGTTACCACACAACTAATTCTTCATTCAAAAGGAAAAAGTAAGCATGTGATTTGTTCACCAAAAGCAATCACACTTTCATGAAAAGCTGCTCTCAGTGATTGAGAGGTCTTTCTTTATATGTCGCACAGAGTTTTTTATACTTGTATGCCGTAGTACACACATACACACGGTCATTTTTCCTCTACAGCGCTGCGGGGATTGCATTTAGAGCTGCTCTTTCTCCATGTCAAAACTGTCTATGCCATTCAGTTTTTCATTTTATTTCAATCTTTTTGCTGTGGTCCTTCAGTGCACTTAGATTTCCTTTTGTCTCACAATCCAAGTTTAAGATGAAAACCTTCCCCAATCGTCTTTTTCTTGTTTCGGCTGTCTGCCCGCAAACATCAATCTTTGAGCACTTTGGCCTCTGTCCATTTTGTCTTTATCTATCTACTGTCATGTGAAAACATTTAAATCCTTGTTTTTCGCTTGTGTGTGTGAAGATTCCTTTTGTGCCGACTGCATAAACTCATTTGCGGTCAGGAAACTTATTTCAAATAATGGCTAAAGAGTGTAAATACACAAGGAAAAATCTAAGATGAAAACAATCAGGTCACCACACCCTAAAGCAAACCCTGTTTTATTGTCTATTTTACTCTAACTAGGACCATAATTTACAAAATAAGCATGATGCTGTATTTAAGAAGACATAAAACTAAAGATTGAGGCCATAAACTCACCATGATAATGTTTACTGAGTAATTAACTAGTGAGAAATAGAATAATTTTCCTATTGTCTTTCATACAATTAGTTATTTTTGAAACCAGTGGTGTTGCCTCCTGCTGGCCTTTAGACAGATTGCAGGTTTAACTGATTACACCTGCAATCTGGAGCATCACATGACTGCAGCATCATTGTGATGTGGTCATACACAGCGCGTAATTCAATAAATAAAAAGTCTACATGAAATAACCACATGGTAAATCCTATATGTCGTATTTGTAACGTCGTCCCAATGGCTTAATTATTGCCATAAAGAGGTTTGGCCACTGGTTTTTCAACATCACAATAGAAACAATATAAAATGATAGATATGTTTAAATCATCATATCCTCCAAGTCTGTGCACTGTCTAGTGTTTAGAGTTATGTAGAGATGTCATAAAGGCAATTCCATAACGTTTTACTTCAACTAAAAGATAACAGAGAAAATAGTTGCAGATGAACCTAAAGGCATAATGCATCATCATCAAACTAAAAGTACAAATAAAACCTTTTTTATTCTGGCGATGCAGTGTTTTCCCCACACAGTAAAGAAATGCTGCATGTAATTTTCATCCTTGTCAGGAAGTTCCTGAAAAGGAGCTTTTTTGAATGGAGGTTTAATTTGACAGAATGGCTTCTAATGAGTGTAACTTTCTTCACTCTTTTTGCCCTTCACAACACATTCAGTCATATATGTGTTTGTCTCCCGCCCTCGTAAAGTGTTACTCGCTTCTTCTCAAAAGTTTTTGTTCTGTGCTCTTTAGTGAAAACATGTCAAGTTTTTTTTTTCAAGCAGGCTTTCCTTTTTCAGACAGACGTCATGCTGATAATGAATTTGTGTTGTCAGGTTTTAACTGTCAGCTGTCACACTCGCACAGGAACAGTACCATCTGATGGATTCAAGTTTATTTTCAATTTGTGCTTTATTGGAGGATGTACAGCCCAGAGTGACAGGGGATGACGGATAAGAGGGAGAGGGACGACATGTATGGCAGTGGTCGTTAGCATCACTTCTGTTTTATTAGGCAATATAACAAGAAAAACGAAAAAAGACAGGCGAGAGTGAGCAGGAGGTAACCACAATGTGAGCCAGATGGACACCATATTTGATAATGCCGAGGTGACTTTGTTAATAAATACAGGAAGAACAGGCACCGCACTGATGCAGTTTCTTCAGTCGGAGGTTGTCACAACAAGTTTCAACATTTCTTCTTCAGTGTCCTTTAGTAACGCAACTGAATTTCAGAATGTCACAGTTTGTATCTGAGACAGCTGCTGAAGTGCAGTTTCGATCCGAAATGCCAAATCAACCCCAAAGGAAGCATCAATCCACTGTTTGGGGATGTTTATCTGTGTCACTGTCCTTCTATTTATTTATCTCTGGGTCAAGGTTCTGACATGCCAGTGCCTCCATGCAGAGATGAGAGCCATACAGTCGCGGATAATGTTGTCATAGACGTGAGACTGAGAAAGCCAATGTGACATGAATGTGGAAGTAGCTATAAAAAAAACACACAAAAAAACGGTCTTGGAGCTTAGTGAGATCAATGACTGCTCACAGTGATCCTCTCCTCTCACGCACAGAAGCATAGACACACACACACACATATACACATGCACACACTCAGACATGCGCACATACTGGCACCCACACACACACAGACAGACCACAGGGCTTTGATATGCATGAGAGCAGCAGATACTATTGGCAGGTCTCATTTTCATAGTCAATTTCATCCTGACTTATAGCCCTCAGCCCTTTCTCCCTCTCACTCCCTTAGTCCTCCCCTCTCTCTGTCTGCATCTGTCTGTATTCTCTCCATCCCCCTCTCCTCTTCTTCTTCCCTCTCTCTCTCTGTTAGTGAGTGATCTATGGTCATGCAGTAATATTGATTACAGCCCTCAGCTCAGTAGCTGTGAATCAGTTCCTTTTTATGATTCAAGGCAGCACTGTATCTGTGTAGCCGGTCTGTTTTTGATTCTGTGCTCTGCTGGCCTGACCACATGAACTTAAAAAAAGTGAAGTTAAACTGAAACAAGCGAGTTTAAATAAAATCGACAGAAAAACAGGTTGAGTCACTTGGTTTTCTTAAAAAATGTCTCACTGTTGGGGCAGTTGTTACAGGAAACGGACAGCTTACACACGAGTGCAGCTAAAATGAACAGTAAAAAAGTCACTTGTAATTTTTCCACCTTGAAAAAATAAAGTGTACTCAACTGACACTTTCTAGAATCTATGGCCCCCATTTCTATCTTATTTAGACAGACTGAACTGGCGCTCCCTCCCATAGCATAAGGGTTCAGATTTATTTAGTCTCCTGTTGGGCTGTACAAGCTCCATTAAGCCTGGACTTCATTTGGATGGATGTTTTATTATCGTCAGTTAACTTTTTATCTTTATTTGTGTCTGTACTTAACTTTCTTTATCTTGTTTACTTGCATTATGACCACTCATATTAAAAAAAATACATTTCTTTATTCCATCTGCTGGCTGAAATAGCATTGTTGCTGCTTAATACTGTATTATATGAAAAAATTTAAATAAAGTTAGTTAAAAAATAGCTTTTTTCAGTTCCCAAGCATTTGAAAGTCTTTTTTTTCCTTTTTTTTCCTTTTTTTCCTTTTTTTTCTCCGAGCTTGGATTTGCCGACCACATATCCTCTCACACATTCTTATATAATGTCGTCTCTTTGTCCTCTCTCCTCTCCTCTGCTGTTCCCGGTCTCCTAGCCTACCAATTAAGGGTTTGCCAGCCTCCTCCAGAAGTGCCCAATGCTGACATGCTGATGGAGGACGGCGAGTTGGAGATAGGTGAGTTGTCTGTCAGCCTGCAGTGCCTCTAGACATGTCAGATTGATGGAGGGAGCAAACTTGAGACTGGTAACTCTTCCCACAATAAGTACAAATATCACCTTACTAATAAAATAAATCATACTTCATGTACACAGTGAAGACATTCAATTCTTAATGTAGGTTCACTTTAATTCAGTCTTATGATATAATGTCACACTTTACATAGTAGTTTACTGAAAAAAATAACAACACAACTACTATATAACTACTATATTGCAAGTAAATGTCCTGCATTTAAAGTGTTACTCCAGCAAAAATACACAGTTATTGTCAAAATGTTGGACGTGATTTAAACATTTTTACATAGTATTGTGTAGGTTCATCTAAAGTAATGCACGCAATATATCTATGTTTTCCATGTTAAACCAGAATTTGTGAAATAGCTAGAGCTAGAACAGCTGTCAAATGAATTTAGTATAAACTACAATATTTTTCTGTGAGATGTAGTGGGAGTATTTTGTGGCATTGAATGAAAAAACTCAAAGCACAAGTACCTTCAGTTTGTGCTGAAGTATGTTAGTTAAACATAGTTACACTGACTGCAAACTGTGGAGGAAATCAACAATGTTCTTTTGTCTTGCTGCTTCAGCTTTGCTTTCTAAACTCTCATAATTCATATCCATTTTTGTGCATTCAGGTGACATCATCAGGTACAGATGCCATCCTGGATTCTCATTGGTTGGCAGTGAGATTCTCACATGTCGCCTTGGAGAAAGACTTCAGATGGATTCACCACCTCCAACATGCCAAGGTATGTGTGGATGTCAACACAAGAGCAAATTTAGTTTTTTTTAATTCATATTTCAAATAGGTGATCATTGAAAATGGCAAAAATAGAGCATACACGTAAAAAAATAACCTTTTTTAACCTTTATTTTCTACCCACAGTCCAGTGCCCGGCGCATGATGTGCGATACGATTCGTCAGGTGTCATCCTGAGCCCCGGCTGGCCAGAGAGCTACCCTAACCTCCAAATGTGTTCATGGAGCGTCACAGTAGAGAAAGGATACAATGTCACCATTACCTTTGAAAGTTTCCACACTGAGAGAGAGTTTGATGTGTTGGAGATTTTTGATGGTAAAAACAAAAACACTCAAAAGCACACAAACACACACACAGACAAATTATCTTAATCAAAGATATAACAGAGTATAGATGATCACAAGGGAGAAACTAGACATACAGTTATAGTGCCAATAATAAAGCCCTGATTCTCAAAAAGGCTGGACATCGCGTACCATTAGGGCTGAGTCCTTGCTGTGGTGGACCCAGGTTCGAATCCGGCCTGAGGTCCCTTTGCCGCATGTCCTCCCCTCTGTCTCCCCCTTTCTATCTGTCACTTTCAATAAAGCATTAAAAATGCCACAAAAAAATGCTTTTAATGCAGCTTCTAATGCTTTTTTTAAATGTATTTTTATGCCTCTGTAAGGCACTTAGAAAGCCTTGTGTATATAAAAAATGTACCTTGCCTTGCTTTCAACATAAATGAAACAGATTGCAACCATTAACTTTTATATCAATTTTTCCTCCACAATTTTTTTATGTAATATACAGTACTGTGCAAAAGTCTTAGAATTGATGCTGATTTAATGGCAAAGCGTGGTCACACCAAATATTGATTTGATTTAGATTTAGATCTTCTGTTCACCCACTTTGCATTTTGTTAAACTATTAACACTATATATATATATATATATATATATATATATATATATATATGTATACATATAAGCTTATTTTACAGCATTTTTCACACCTGCCTAAAATGTTTGCGGAGTCCTGTATGTCAAAAATGACAAGATCTTACTGTTTGATTTCCATATTTAGTCAGTGTCCCAACTTTTCTTGAGTCTCTTGTACAAAGTAACAAAATAAAACAAATCATGGAAGAGTTGCACCGTCTCATTCCCTCTGTCCGTCTCTCTCCTTCTTCTCCTGTCACTTTCTCTTCATCTCTCTCAGGTCCAACAGCCAACAGTCCCACTCTTGCGACGCTGAGCGGAGACCTGCCAGCGCCCTTTAACCTCACTACCTCTGGCCACCAGTTCCTGGTCCGCTGGTCTTCAGACCATGGCACAAACAAGAAAGGCTTCAAAATTCGCTATGTTGGTGAGTACCAAAGTATGTATCCCAACTTTATTTTACTACTACTTTATATCATCATAATGCATGGGAAACAAAGGACAGAGACAGACAGAGTGACAGAGCACTTGGAGGAGTTGTTCAGCCTCTAAGTTGTGTAAACAAATACATTATAATTAGATGAAAAAAGTTTCTCAATTTGTGATTTTGAGCAGAAAAAGGGGGAGTATACAAGTTGATATAATTAGAGTTAAAAACATATTTATTGTATCATTGACTTCATCTCACTCATGCAGTTAGTTTCTTCATCTTCGGCTTACTTTTCTGCCTCACTTCTGTCTGTCTCCTAAAGCAGTTTACTGAGTTTCATTATGGGTTAGTTGTTAACTTTTATTTATTCAAGAAAAGCTTGATGAGTGCAGATGCTGTTTCATCACAGTAATCTTTGCATTTAGACCGTCTTGCACCTGGGCCAGCTAAGTATAACTTTAGACTGCCGGGCATTAAGCACCTTCACATGGGTAATGAGGCTTGAGTGCTTTATTCAAGGGCATTTTTTGACATTTAAGGGGGAGGAGATAGTATTACCTGCTCAGTTTGCTTTTTCGCTTCATACCGTCTCGTCAGGAGGCGGCTTCTTTAACCTTTAAAACACCACTGTTCTATATGATAAATTATACGCTGAATATTAACAAAAAAAGAGCCTCCCAGGACTCTCACACTCAGTAACCTTCAATGGTAGCTGTGATTAATGTGAGCATCTGCAAGGATTGTTAAACATATGTTGTAAGCCTACTAATACCATGGTTCAACTTCATTTTTTATTTTGTGTTTGCTTTTTGTTTTTTTCCTTCACAATGAGGCCAGTACATGACAAGGTATGGAAGCTCATTTCTGGCCAATTTGATGAGAAAAAAGATCCTGTAAATCATTATAATGACAAACTTTCTCAACGTACTGATTCAGTATCTCAAAATAACAACAGCATTTCTTAAATAATGACTTAGTATTTCAAAATTATGAATTAAAAAAAAATATGGCTTGATATGAAATAATTAGAAACTCTCTTATTTTGAAATACTAACTAACTTACTACTACTAACTACTCACTAACGTTCTCATTATAATGACTTGCAAGAAGGTTTTTTCATCTCTTCCCATCTTTTGTTTTTTTGATAGCAGAAGGACGTTGTTATAGAAGCTCTTTCAACCAGTAAAAAGAGCTTCTATAACAACGTCCTTCTGCTATCACTATGAGAAAAACAAAATTCTCTCAGTTTATACCTAAGAAAATATTTAACTCTGGTGTCTTAATGAACATGTTCTCATTATTAACACATACCAACTTATTTAAGAAAAATCTTTGCCAAAATCAGCTGGGATTTTGTTATATTCAGCCCCTGTGTGATTGAAGCAGCAATTTAATGCCATCAATCTTAAAATACATTAACGGGAAAGAGCCACGTCTGCATCTAATGAGAGATTGTCAGCTGGCTGCTTTGCCTACATGCCGGTTCGATGATAGCAGCATTTTCTGTGGCCATCAACTTTTAATGCTTTTAGAAACAAGTTCTGTCAGAGAACTTTAATTAGAAATCACTGACAGACTGTAGAAACTGTTGTTGGCACTTATTCAGTATTTCCAATGTAAGGAAAACACAGTAAATGGAAAAAAAACCCTTAGTCTTAAGTGGTAATTCAAAACCACACAGATGATACTTGGCCAGTGACAGATGGGAGGGACATATAAAACAGTCTTATCACTAATAAATAATGCTAGTTAAGAACATATTTTTGGGCTCTTGTCCAATTTGAAGACTTACAGATCAGGCAACCTGCCCAAGTCAACATTTAACTGTCCTGGATCATCTTAATATGCTATGACTGAGGAACATAATTAAACTGCTACTGGTGACTTATCATATGAGACACTGACATCATTGTAAAAGGGCTGCCATAGATACAGAGACAGACATGGAGAGATTAATCTATAAATAAATAAATGACAAACTAAGACAAGGTTTAACTTGTTGCCAGGTTGTTGGCTGTTGTGGCAGTATTCCGTGTTTTTGCTCGCAGCTGCCAATATTGTCTAAATTGAAGCGTTAATGTCTTCTTGGTGTAAGAATATTTCATAACGTTGCATATCGCCATTGATTTGTGTGCAGCACTCACGAATGTCTGACATATTTTGTAACTCTCCTCATTGATTGTTTGATGTAAAAGCTCTGCCGGGAAAGACTTATTATTTATTTTATTTAACATTAGTGCAGCTTGTTGGATACATTTTCGTCAGTAATAATTCCACTCGCAGAACTTTTGGTTTAATTTACTTGTGTTTGAGATATATATATACGTATGTACTTGGAGTGATGATATGCTACTCCATCTCATGTCTCTAAGAGCATGTTTTATAATGCACAATCAAAGCCGACAAATCCACTTTGACTGAGCTCCCTATTGTGTGTAAATACAGTAGTGACTCATTTTTATGAAAGTTTTAGGGAATTATCACTAACACTAAAACCTTGCAAGTAGGACTCTAATTATAGTACTGGTAATGGTTTTAATATCGCACACTTGCATGCACTTGCATTAATTCTGTGTTAATTACAGCATTGTTCTGAAGGGACAAACATTTGTTTTCCTGGACCACTGGATTAAGTGTGTTTTAACACCTGCACCCGTTGGTCTTGTTCAGTTGGACTTTGGTTTGTTTTCCCCCTTGGTGTGATTTGTTTGGGCAGGTGTAAACACAGTAATCACACTCAGGCGTGGACCAAAACAACCACACTGAGCCCCTTGAGAGGAGGTGGTCTCGGTCCAGTCCCAAATGAACTGTGGAGCAGTTTGTTTGTGGTGGAAACGTGATCCGACCTTGATCCGGCACAACATCCAGGTGCACTGTACAAGTTTGAGCTAAAAGGCCCCTGTAGCCAGCTGTGCAGTGCATTCTGCAATGCAGCGGAGCAAGTAAACTGTAGCAGCTTGTGTAGTAGTAGT
Organism: Centropristis striata; assembly: GCF_030273125.1. NCBI lineage: Eukaryota > Metazoa > Chordata > Actinopteri > Perciformes > Serranidae > Centropristis > Centropristis striata. Next base: position 25,023,883 of record NC_081530.1, read on the forward strand.
ACCAGCTAGCTGGAGAATGACCCGAGGTATGTTCAAGAGGTTTCCTCGAAGTGCATTCGACATTCTGCTGGTGTAGTTTTGCCTGGTATATTGCCCAAATAATGGCCGCAGTTCCGAGCTAATGCCAGCTCCGTGTTGCTCCATTGCATAGCAATATGTATCTTACAGAAATGTGCACAAGTCCTGAACACAGGACCATTATTCTTGCTTTCACCCCAGACACATCTGACCAGAAGTGGAGTTCTCAAGTTGCATCTGCATGCATCTTGGTTTGCTTGGATTTTTCTCTGTGTGAAAAGAAACTGAACCAAGAGGAAAACTCTCCAAGTATAGAAACTGATTCAAAGCGATTCAGACCAGAGCGTGAAAATAGGCGTGAAAACTCCCTGAGTAATGAGTATTACAATAATATTATAACAACATATTTCTGTAGTTCTGTTTATAGCTGTGGAATAATACTGTATAATTGTACTTTTTTGCTTGGTTTTAACCCTCTAGTTCCTGTTTTAGCTGCAGAGAACTGCCTTATGTGAGGCCGTTTCAAATCTTTGTTTTTTAATTTTGTTTCCTCCACTGCAGCGCTGTACTGCTCAACCCCAGACTCTCCGCTGCACGGCTCAATCTCCTCACAGAGCGGCGGCCATGTTAACAGCGTGGTTCGCTGGGCTTGCGACCGCGGTTACCGTCTCATCGGCAACGCCACAGCAACCTGTCGCCGCACAGCACTCGGCTACCACGCCTGGGATTCTCCTGTACCTGCGTGTCAAGGTGTGTTTGTTTGTCTGTGTATGAATGTGGGCAAAGTGTTTGGTCTAGTTTGTAAGCTTTAAAAAGTTTGTAAAGGATTAATTTGATAGTTTTTTTTTTAGTTACAGCTCAAGGTGAAAGATTACATGCTGTAATAGTGCATCCCATTCATTTAGTTTCGTACCATTTAAGTTGATTGCTAGATAAACAATTAATTTTGATTTAATAAAAAATGTTTTGATAATTGTTAATTAGCCCCTTAAGAGTAAACATACTTCAAATTTAATTGAGTAAAATGCCAATTTCTTTCTTCAAGTGAGAGTGATTTGAATACATGAATTTGGTAGAGTAAACACAACACCTTATTATTTCATATTTCCTGTATCCCTTTTTTATGTTTATTTTCAGAATATAGAAACAAAATGTTCAACAAGGACTAGATGCATTATTTATGTTGCACTTACTCTTGTATTACCCCACACATGAAATAACTGTAGGAAGGCACAGCTTGTAGCTGGCATTGATAGAAAGTCAAATGAAGGATGTATAGCAGACTGTTATAACACTGTTCTTTAATAATCAGTCTATTTAAAACCAGTGTAGACTGTGGAGCAGCATTTTCAGCAAGATGGATGCATTATGTTCAAACTTAGTTGGAACTGAACATCAAGCATCTTCTAATTATATATTTTTAGTTTGATGGCATCATTGAAGAAAATATGTGAGCTTGTTAACAAATCTACAACAAACTCGGTGGCTTTAAATCTCCAGGAACATTTTAAACAAAGTACACATCAAACCTGCCTTCCTGACAGATATAAGTGTGCATTAGGGCTTCTGTGTGTGTCTGTTCACATGTTGTTTTCATAACCAGTGTGTATCTGTCCTCCCCTAGCTGTCTCCTGCGGGGCACCCAAGGCTCCAATAAACGGCGGCGTTTTAACAGCCGACTACTCCGTTGGAACGAGAGTTTCCTATTTCTGTAACGACGGGTACAGACTCTCCAGTAAAGAACTGACGTCAGCCATCTGTCAGCCTGATGGGACATGGAGCAACCACAACAAGATACCACGATGTTCTGGTCAGTACCATGTAGATATCAGTGGAAAATCTTCTATTTAAACACATAATCTGATCATGTTATGAATTTGAACATACTTATTAGCACTGTATGAATGTAAAGACCAGATTCTATCATGGCGGTGACAAGAAAACACAAATATTTATATGGACTGCACTTATATAGTACTTTTATCCAAAGCTCTTTACACTACAGACTGCGCTCATTCATTCATTAATATTAAATATTACACTGTGATATCAATTAACGATTAAATGATCATATCCCACTTGGAAAGACTGATATACGTTTATAGGCAACAGATAATTATCACAATCAGTGGCAGGCATTTCATATCTAGGGAATTGTTATGTAAACTTAGTCATTATAATGCATCTGCAGGATATCTAACAGTAGCTTGGCCCCACCGTCAGCTGGCTATTTAATATCTGACACTATTTTAAAATGCTAATTGTGTCATTAAAATGAGAGAAAACGCACTTTCTCCTCTGTCTGCCTCTGCAGTGGTGGTGTGTCCCAGCATCGGGTCGTTTTCTTTGGAGCACGGCCGCTGGAGGATCGTCAACGGCTCACACTATGAATACAGAACTCGAATTGTGTTCACCTGCGATCCGGGGTACTACAGACTAGGCCCCGCCCACATCCAGTGCTTACCCAATGGCGTGTGGAGCTGGAGAAACGACAGGCCGCACTGCCAGGGTGAGTGACGAAGACATGATGATTTCACGACCACTGCAACTGAAAAATCAGCAATGAGCCAGCCATTATATATATTTGTATATGGAGGAATCATCTCAATAAGGACATTTAAAGCCATTGCACCAGTTTAAACCTTGTTCTATCCATTTGAATCACAGCTTTGAATAGAAAAAATAAAAGCTACCATCACAAACTTGTCAGTGTAAACACTGTGGCACGTTGCAGCCTAACAAAGGCTGAACTTCAACATTATAACAAACACGAAATACAGCTTCTTATTTCAAATATAATGTTTTCTTAGGATTAGTTTGTGTGATGTTGGTGTGTTAGTTTTAATGTGCTGTACTGTAGTGCACTTAATTCCTCGGATCCACGCTCTTACATGAAGGAGTCGCTGTGACATTTGTATCATCTGTTATTTCATGTCTGGGGATTCCTTGACATTTTGAATCAATGTTTTTTTTTTCTTATAAGATTTTTTTGACATTTGAAAAATTATACTTTTTTTCTTCTCCAGGCATTGTGAAAAGGCAAAAAAAAATCCCACAAAAACAATATTTGTATTCACCAAATTTGTGTGATAAACAGCTTGCTGGCGTTTGTAGCATTCCTCACTGGAACCAATGAGCTCTACCAAACACTCCATTTAACTTGGTGCTCAATTGCTGCACAACTGCTTTTAAATTGCTTGTTTCGGCTTGTTTGTTGCAGTTATATCCTGCGGTGAGCTGCCATCTTCACCCAATGGGAAGAAGATTGGTACTCAGACAACGTTTGGCGCCACGGCCATCTTTACCTGCGATGTGGGCTTCATGCTGGTGGGGTCAGCCGTCAGAGAGTGCCTGTCGTCTGGGCTCTGGAGTGGAACAGAAACACGGTGTTTAGGTACGTAGCTGCTAATACTAGTAATGCATTCAAACATATTTATATTTAACAGTATATCTAGATAATATATGTAATTTTCAGACTTAAATGTAAGGCATATACTCTACACATACACATGAAATATTGACCATTAGAAAGAGAGTTTGAAAGCTGTGATTTTTCAAGTCAATCTAATGAGGACAGGTATCAAAGGTAGGCCCTGCACTCCACGTGCCCTTTACCTCCCGTCTGGATGCACAGCTGCTCCCCTCTGGCCTCGTCCACCTCACAAGCGCTATCATGAGCTTCTGCTGTGCACTCACTAAAATCAGTTTGAGTGTTCTTTTTTTATATATATATATAAGACAGAAAAAAAAACCCAGCTGCTTTCTTCTGTCAGTGTGCCAGCCAGAGGTAACAGATGTTATGACATGGTGCTGTCACTTCTCCATGAAGCCTCAGTAGAAACAGCGCTTCCCAGAATACTTCACAGGCTGAGGGGGATATGAGATGCAATTTATAACGAAAAAGTTCAATGAAACTTAACCTAGACTTATGAAGAGGCATGATTCTGTCAAAAAATAAATAGTTTGAGCCCTAAAAAGTGCTATAAACAGCATTTTTATTCAATAACTTTTTTTATTATCCTTCAAAACAAAACTGGCTTCCCTTTACTTATTCTGCTTATCTAAAATGTCTGTACTGTTAAATTTGTTGTTTACAGTAATTTCAGTAATGCAAGCTGATGTGCTTTTCTGAAATTACTCTCTTATGGTCAAACAAATTGTTTAAATTGGATAATTTGCTGAGATAAGTCAAGTTTTGTATAGGTTTTAACAAACCAGTGACCTCCAGGTCTGAAAAGTGAACAGACAGTAGCTTAAACCCGCACTCTTTCTAATGTCCAGCAGGGGGCGACTCCACTCGCTGCCAAAAAAAACTGTCTACGAGAAAATGACCCTACTTCTGACTTGATTTATTACCTCAGTAGACATTTAATAATGATATTTTTTTGGTCTTAATCGCTAGTTTCAAGTCTTAAACTTAAAATTATGGTCCCATTTAGAGTAAAATAGATTATAAAGCAAGGTATGCTTTTAGGTGTGGCTATCATGTGATTGACTAGCTGCTGTCATGGCAAACTTCGTGAACTTTTTTCGGCGGTGCTGTCCTTGTTTTTGTCACTAAAACTTTCAGTTTATAAAAGCTAACTGTAACACTTAGATTGCCTAAAAATATACATTTTGTTTTAAGCCAGTTTTTGGCTAGCCCAAATTTTCATCCCAATTAATATCACAGTGAACCTGAAATGCCGAACTCAAGGCTTCAAAACAATAGTCCACAAACAAATAAGGTGGATATGTTCACTTCTTTTATACAGTCTAATGTTCTAAATAATGTCCTTTCTTCAACACATAACCTCGCAACATGTTCAAGAAACTATGTGAAAGTAAGGAAAGTAGGTGTGATTCATTTTAGCAATGCCCTTTAACTTTACAGTCATTGACAACATGAAAAGGTGACTTTCGCAACCTTTTCTCTTGTTGTTCTCTCCCACTTCCCTGGCTGTCTTCGACATTGTTAGCATTTGCTGACAGGAAAACAGTGCACAGTTTTTCCTACTGTAAAGAATGAAATCAATACTCAATCCAAACTCTCTGAGAACAGGAAACACAGATTTGCTTCCAACATCTTTGTATTAGCACTGTGCATCAATCAGATCTGGAGAAAGAATCTGATGAGGGTGTAAAGAGGCCAACAAGTCCTGTGTGTTTCCAGGTAAAGGTAGATGCTTCTGCAGGTTTTGCAAAGAGCAGTGACACAGCTGTGAGAATGCAGCTGACCATCTGAGCCCTCACCATAAACGACACGTGATCCAATTTATGGCCAAGCTTTTAATATTTTGTGAAGGTGGAGTGCTTGTTGTGCTCCACTTTGATTTTCATGATGTGTGTTTGCTCCAAGTCACACATCTCATAGACAGAACAAACCAGATTTCGGGCTGCAATTGCCCACGTTTACAGGCTCACAAAAGGTTTCAGCAGATGTTTAGCATTTTAATGTCCCATATGGAGGCTACAAACTGTCTCCTAACCCAAGGAGATGTTCGAGCCTCAAGGTTTGTTTAAAACTCGCAGGTCTGAATAAAATGTTACTGTTTTGCTGATTCTGTCTTTGTATCTCTGAAAATAACCCAGAGAATGCATCTCATGGGTACAACAAGACTGTAAGGTATGGTATAATGCTGAATATTTGCAAGAAAACTACCTAGCTCTTGGTCTAGACATGTGCCAATAAATAGACACAAGGCAAAACAGGAAATGTGCTAACAAATCAAAATTAGGGTGAAATTGCAAATGCAAGGTTAATACAGGTAGGATTATGTCCATCAGTCTGTTCCTGAGACATAGGAGACTGGAGACCTGGAATAATAGGGAAGTATAGATACACACAATGGTGGAATGCAACTAAGTACATTTACTTGAGTGCTGATCTGAATTACAATGTTGAGGTGCTTATACTTTGAGTATTTCAACATATGTGACTTTATACTTCAACTTTACTACATTTTAAGGCAAATATTGTACTTTTCACTCTACTACATTTAGCCGACAGCTTTAGTTCCTTTTTCAGGTCAAGATTTAACAAGAAAATATGACTACACATGTTTATAAATTAAACCACATAACAGTATATTAAGTAGTTAAAATAAGCCCTACCTGTACAAAGGTAAAATGCAGCTTACATGAATGCATATATAATAATAATAATAATAATAATAATAATAATAATACAAAACTATATTTAGAATATATATATATATATATATATATATATATATATATATATATATATATATATATATATATATATATATATATATATATATATATTCTAGATATATATGAGTGTGTTCATTCTGCATGTACTTTCACTTTTGACACTTTAAGTACATTTTGATGCTGATACTTGTATTTCTTCTTAAGTTTTAAATGTTTTGACTTGTACTTGTAATGGAGTAATTCTGCAGTGTGGTATTAGTACTTTTACTTCAGTGGGACATCTGAATACTGCTTACCCACTCTAGAAATTAAAAAAACTTGCAATGAAACAAGAAGTTTACAAAAAGTCAGTGCAACAACAACAGTACCTTCACAGCCACATTTCTGTGTGACCTATAGTCTGAGTCCTCTGTGTCTGTGTCTTTCAGCTGGTCACTGTGGAATCCCAGAAGGCATTGTGAACGGCCAGGTGATCGGGGAGAACTTTGGTTACCGTGATACGGTCGTGTATCAGTGTCTGCCCGGCTTTCGACTAATAGGCTCATCGGTTCGAATCTGTCTCCAAGACAACCAGTGGTCTGGACAGCTGCCTGTCTGTATATGTAAGGAGAACACACACCTCTCACTAAAGATTTACCTTATGGCACCTACACACTATAAAACTGCTGCAACAGAGGGTCACATATTACAAGACATTTCACAAGGAAGAATCCCCGCCAAGTCCGTCTGGTCTCCAAACCTGAAAACTTACGCTAGAAGCTATACAGTAAAAGATACAAGACCAACCATGAGATAGGAGCTCTTTCCTACAGAAATAAAGGGGGAAAAAACTATGTTGTTTGAACTCTGATTTTCAGTAAAAACTGAAAAGAATACGAAGGTCAGATTGAAGGATTGTCTGTTGTGATTGCTGATGTTCTTTTGCAGGTATTATGACTCCTTTTTCCAATATTTCCCTTGGGACCATTGCTGGTCAAAACAATTTTCACACTACCGGATTAGAGCTCACAGACAAGTCCAGAAATTCCATATTTCTTGCAACGGTCTGGCCCATCTCTCAGATCCTGTCTTTGAAAATCTAAACATAGCGATCATCGCTCACAGGAAAAAGTGCCAATTTGGCTCTCATCTCATATGGGGCTTTTGTCGACGATCTCAATAAACTGTTGTGCTGTGTAAACTCAGCATGACCCAACAAATTAACCTAAACCCTTAGCTAAACTTATCTGTTTCCCAGACAACTTATTGTCTGAGCAGTTGCCTGTCTTTTCAGCCAATTACAAACACTGTGCATTTGTGACACAAATACAAAAATCCTTTATCTCCTTTCCTGTTTTTGATAAAAACATGCAAGAAAAAAATCCCCTGCAATCAAATCTAATCTTTGAATTGTATGTGCATGTGTGTGCATGCAGGCATAGGATAAAAAGTAATTACTCCAGAATGTTGGAGGCCAAAGTGTATGTAGAGGAAGCTTGAATGGCATGGTATGTTTTCATATCTTCCAAAACATACCCTTTCAAATAGAGGCATAAGATTTTGATAATGTGCTCAGCATTTTCATGAGAATCTGGGATATTTTATTTGCCTGTGGAGTTGAATAATCAGTGACGTACAACTTACGAGCCACTTTGGATGCATACGAATGAAAAATAACTGATATTTGATTATGGTATGTGTAATCAGCCCCTACTGTAAAAAGTAGCAGTTTTCAAGTATACCAAAAACCAAGTTTAACATAGTTTATGGTTGTTGGTAATAAAGGACGGGGGGTAGATCAAATGTTTACTAACTGCCTTGAAATAAGAAAAGAAATAAGTATAGAGTACATTCATCGACACAAATTACCTTTAGAGCAGGACGTGGTAGACTTAGTTGATGGGAAATAACAAAATTAAGAGTGTAGCCTGATTTAGCACATCATTAAAAAACACACCTGAAGTAATATCTTTGTTATGGTTCAGTGATGACAAAAATAATGACTTGGGGAGTACTAACAGGAAACTACCTTTCCAGGGTGTGTGTGTGTGTGTGTGTGTGTGTGTGTGTGTGTGTGTGTGTGCAGTAGCATTATTTCATTAATTAGAACTTTTTCACGGCAGATGTATTAACTTGTCATAATAGGAAAAACACAGGTGAAATTGATAACGCTAAAGGTGGCTCAGTTCCATTAAGTTTCCCAGTAAGTTAATCCGCATACACCAGGACCTCACCTAAGTGGAATGCAGCCTGCTGTGAGAAAGGTCTTTTAAAAATTGATTTCTTTCTTAACAAATTGGTCACAGTCCAAACAAAAAATAAGAGCCTCACAAGGTTAACTTCACAATATACATTTTAACATCACATTACATTTGCAGGCAGGGTTCTTTGTCGCTGTACACACACAGGAGATGTTACACTCATATTCTGTCTTCTCTTTTCATTAAGTGTGCTCCTCAGAGAGTCCTATTACATTATCAGACTCACAATAATTAAAGCAACAGTGTGTAGGACTGAGGTTTAGATTTACCCTTCCACTCACCCCTCCCTTTCCAAGCATGAAGTAACGCCTATGATGACCTTCAGGTTACGTAAAAATGCAAAAGGCCAGTGTTTGGTTTGTGTATTGTGGGACATATATGATTTTAGACATTTTTAACAGTGAGCATGGATGATAAAATCTCAGACTCTTTTCTGCCAATGGCTCCACCTAAAATCCTTCACACTGGTCCTTTAAAAAGAGAGTATAAAAATCGATGCAGCAGAACTAGAGATGTTGTCTTTTTTTATTATTCTTCCTTGTCAAAACCCGGCACCTACATTACCCACAGTGCAACTTAACTGCTGATATTCGGGTGTTTTAAATAATCAGAAAAATATGTAAGAACATATGTCAGTGTAGTTACCTTTTAACATTGTTTATGAACACAGCACCAGGGAGTTTGTCTGGCAGAGGTGATAAAGCCCCCTCAAATTCCATTCAAGGGTGGAAAAGTCCAAATTAAACCTTAAACCTTTTGTTCAAACGTGATTCCATGTTGAGTTGAGCCAGCATGGGGTTTGTATTTTGAAAAAATATCCCTCTCTTGATGTATTCACCCAGTAGTCCTGAGGTTCTGCAGATTCACACAAGCAGTCTCCTATAAAGGGCCAGAGGGCCCAACTGCCAGTATGGTCTGGATGAGATAAATAGCTCGGCTTGAGGATAAAGCAGAAGCTCTGACATGTCCAGGCTACTGTGAAAATCTTCTAAAATTGGTCACTTACTGCGAGCGTCCTGAATGTTTTTAGGCAGCAACTGGGCACAGCTAAGGTGGTGATGATGAGTGCCATCTCAAGCCAATTACAAGCTACTTTTCCCAAAGGAGACAGCCCGTTTGTTCACTAAATTAGAAGCATGTTTAAAAGGCGCAGGTGGTGACGTAGCGGCGACATTTCTGGAGTAGCAGGGACATGAAAGGGAGTTTATTTCCTCTATGAAATTGTTTTTGACTGTGACCCTTAAAAAGAAAATTATATTGGATATGAAAATTGGATAGTATGTCTCTGTGTATGTATTGCATGCATATGTGTCTATGTGATTAGGATAGAGTGTGTTTCCATCTTTGTGTCTGGTGTTTCTGTGCTGTGCCGGTTTTATTGAGGTTATTCAAGCAGGAGTTATTGAGGGAAATCATTTTACAGCCAAATTATACTGTAATTATGGAGATGAGAGGCTCTTGTTTAGAGACACAAACACAGAATGATGATGAGACTATGATTGTGTATGTATGTGTGTATGTGTCTGATGTCTGTGTGTGTGTAGCTGCAGGGCATGCTGACGGTGTCAGATAAATTTGTATCTTCGGCAAGCAAACAAACTTCTGATTTTCACTGATCAAGTGAAAAAAAGACCTTGGCTTCTTTCCCTTTCTCTCCTGTCTTGATCATGCTGTCTTCTCCTCCTCTAGTGTCCTCTTTTCTGCTCTATTCTTTGTTTTTCTCCGCTTCCCTGTTCACCTTTCCACCCACCCTGTGTTCTTCCTGATTTCGTTTCATTTGGCCAATCTCCTCTCCTCTCCTCTCCTCTCCTCTCCTCTCCTCTCCTCTCCTCTCCTCTCCTCTCCTCTCCTCTCCTCTCCTCTCCTCTCAGACGGATGAGGGAGGGGCTGGCAGTAACTGTATAGTGTCTGTTTACACAAACATCAAAAAGCTGTCGTCAGCACAATGAGAACAAGGGACACACACAAACTTCTAAGTAGCTCCAGTGAATGAAGTTAACAGGATGAATAATTATGATGCACAATGGCAAACAGAGGACACTCAGTGCTTACACAGAACATGGCGAGACCTAATATTTCTCAAATAATGACCCTAAAATGAGATAGCAGCTATGTCTTCTAGGTCATCTGACATTCTCATAAATATTTACCAATGGCTATGGGAAGAGCACAGCTTTCTGTGCTGCTTGTGTGTGTGTTTTTATTCCTAGACAGAGAACTACATGGACCCCGATGTTCATGTCTGCTTTATATCATTTGTTTTTGTGGCTTTCATATCAAGAAAAAATCTTACTAAATTGGATTTTCTAAATGTAATGAGAAAGTGAGGCAGTGGGTTATGACAAGTTAAAACATTTCCAAAATAGAGTTAAATTGAAATCACATCTGTGGTCAGCTGCAACTATGTGGCACTGACTGCTGAAATACTGCAGCGCTTCACAGAAACATTCACACAGACACAGAGGCAACTCAGTCATTGGCATGTCACAAATGACATCAGTAACATATCAATTGATATATATATATTATCAAAAGATGTCACAGTTTTTTATTAAATCAACTTTCTTTAATGCATGTCATCAGTTTTGACAACATAAATACATGTTAAACTGCTGCTGCACACCATGTTACTGTAATACAGGTGCATGCTTCTCTTTGTGTGCAGCAAGCAGGAGACAGGGCAAACAGGGTTTTTCAATGCAGTGAAATTTATGCCAATAAATATGGATTAAAGCCAAATGTTTTATAGGATAAAAGCATGTTTGGGAGTAATTGCATCTCTCTTTTTTCAATAAATGTTGACGTTTGGACTTTACAATGCTCTGGATTTATTTGAAATGTTTGAGTTGGAAACAATCCTACAAGCTTAATTCTACTAATAGGAAACTACTACAACTACTAGTACTAATGATTATCTTTATCTGCAACTGTGCACAAATATCAGGTGTAATAATAAGCGTGCAAAAATACAGCGGCACACCATTCCAATGTTGATTTAGAAATAATGTTGTGAATTAAGCTTTGCCCAATTAGGTTTAGCTCTAATAATTAATGTCAGAAGAAATATGTATGCAGGTTCATGAATTATCTGCCTCTTTTCTATAGCGATCAGCTGTGGCCATCCAGGAAGTCCCATATATGGTCGCACGGTGGGAAACGGCTTCAACCTCAACGATGTGGTCAGCTTTGTTTGTAATCGGGGTTATGAAATGGAGGGGCCCGCACGGGCTCAGTGTCAGGCCAACCGCCAGTGGAGCCACCCGCCCCCAACGTGTAAAGGTGGGGAGAAAAGTTAAGTGTATTCACCCCTAACCTTATTTATCCCTAACCTTTAATACCATCATCTCTTATATTTATTTAGCCTGCATTCCTACCATTTCACTTCAGCTCAGTCACCCATTTTCCTTTATTTAATTCAATGAAATTTTGATTTAGATGTAATACTCTACATCCCTCCTGGCTCCAGCCTCCTCAATGAAAAAATGATGTTGGGTTTTTTTTGTAAAACATAAATCTCAAGCCCTGATTGTTCTCCAACAATCCCAGCAACAAGGGTAGCTTTGCTCACAAGTTTGTACACAAGCTATCGGCTTTCTGCCCAGTTTACAGAATAGAGTGCCAATGAATTGTGTAAAATTAAAAATTCAACATAATGACAGCAAGCCATTACACTTCATGGGTGCTGGAACCAGGACACACAAACCTGCCTTCATCACAGCATTGCATAACATTTGCCATATTTACCCTCTTAAAAACCAGCCCTAATGAGTTCTTCCTTCCTCACTGCAACCTCGTTATTATGCCCTTTATTATTTTACAGAGCTGTAATGCCAGTGCAGAACACTGGGAAAAGGAAGAGGGGGAAGAGAAATGACCCTCACTGGTTTATGCCAAATAACACATGCTCTTCTCTCTGTGTTTGTGTGTGTCCGTCTCTGTGTCTCTCTGTGTATAGTGGTCAATTGCTCTGATCCAGGAATCCCAGCCAACTCCATCCGGCAGAGTAAAATAGAGCACGGGAACTTTACCTTTGGCACCGTGGTGTTCTACGACTGTAACCCGGGGTATTACCTGTTTGGATCACCCGTACTGACCTGTCAGCCTACCGGACAGTGGGACAAACCCCTACCTGAATGTATAGGTAAGTTTCATATTTCTCTTCCTGTCATTGTCTTTGTAACTTCAAAGTGGCTACTGTTGCTCTGCTTGTCATGTTTGAGGGAAATATGCAGTCAAAATACTGAAGTCCTTAGTCATTTTTTCGAAAGAATGGGTCCTCGAATTCAGACGGTGACAGCAAACTGCTCATCATTCCAGTTAACCTTACTCTAAAAAAAGTTGCACTTGCAAATAATGTCCAAAATGTCCAAACAACTACTGTAAAATGATGTGGTTACTTACTACTCATCAATTTTCAAAACTTTAAATGCCAGTTTGTTTATATACACTAATGCTGTTTTTATGAAAAAACACAAACAAATAATTATTTTCTGTATATTACAGTATATGCTTGGGTGATTTTTCACAGTCTGGGTTTTCTAGATTGAAATCCTGATAAAATAGAAAGCATAATTTTATGCTGTAATGGCCATGGGATCAAACATTGAATTATTAAAGGGTTTCAACTGGGACATTTTTGTCCTTAATGGACTGAGTGTCTGTATTTTGGCAACACAGTTTGTTATAGATTCATTAGCTGAGGTTGAACTTCCCAAATAATTTCGATTGATTAAAAATCAAGGTTTAATGATGTCTTCCTTGGCCTTGGAAGTAACACTATTATAGTATAAGTAGCCATACAGGCTGAATATTACAGCTCATTTTAAACATTTTTTTTTTCAACAATCCCATAAATTTCCTGTCTCTGTCTCACTATCCCCGATCCTACATACCTTTTACTTTCTGAATCTGTGCCTCTAGTTATTGGCAGCGGTCACTGCAGCTCTGCTCACAAAGCTTTGTTTAGTTGAAACAAGCTGTCTATCTTTCCTTCATCTCTCTGCTTCTCAATAACCACCCCCTCACTCTCTCTCTCTCTCTCTCTCTCTCTCTCTCTCTCTCTCTCTCTCTCTCTCTCTCTCTCTCGGTCTCTAGTTGTAGATTGTGGTCATCCCGGCTCTCCCCCTAACGGTGTGCTGAGTGGAGATAAGTTTACATTTGGTTCAACGGTTCGATACTCCTGTCTGGGTGGAAGACAGCTGAAAGGAGAATCATCCAGGACTTGTCAGCTCAACGGGATGTGGAGTGCCCCCATGCCCTTCTGCTCTGGTAACCGTTTTAACCTCTATTGAATATACACACTTTGAAGTCCAGCACATCAGAAGCAGAGATAGATGGAGAGGGAGATGTTGATGAAAGGAGAGATGTCTAGAACATGTAGACTCAACAGAGTGTGGAGGCCTTCATGCCTTAACATCCTGCAGGAGCAACTCCTTAACCCTTCAGCACTCAGTGGAAGGGATAATGGGATGGATGGATGGACAGATAGAGGGTAGGGATGGCGCATGAAAAGAGAATATATCACTATCTGTCTGTTAAAAGGGTTGTGGAGCATAACCTCCCATTGCACCCACATAAATCCTCAGCCGTGGACCCTTAGCCATGTGCATTTCTGCTCTGGTGGTCCAACTTCAGCTATTTGTAAACCCTCTTTTAGGTGTTATTTCAGAAAGTTTGAGGCTTTCTCTGTGTGCTGATTCTCACAAATGACTCCTGGGGGATCCTGCAAACTGTAGGATAAGAGTAAAGATGGACAGGTGAAGCAATGCTTGAAAGCTCTTTAAATATTTACACATTTAAATACTTAAATACTCGAAATTATGTTTATGTGTTTCCTGGGCATTTTCCTGAGCATTAGTTGAATTTTCTTTCCGTGGCGAGGGATTTTAAGACAACATTGCATACTGTAAATGCACCGCTGTCTTTGTTCTGTAAACTGCTTAACACAAGCATATTTTCTCCCTGCTGGATTTACTGTATATGCATATCTCATCACTTATTGAGCTAGATTGTCTCTGCAGACAGAAAGCCTCCCTACCTTCCATCTTGTATAAACAAACCATCTAACTTATATGGTTCTCAGTTGGCTGGCTGGGGGCACGATTACGGCTCTCCAGACAGAGAGGCTCCCAGCTGCCGCTTATATAACAAACTGAATGAAAACACATTCCAGACGAGTTGACTAAGAATTCATTGTTATTTACAGCAATTGCCTGGGGGAGACACAGGGTGAGGGAGGGTAATAGTGTACGAAGCAGTGATTCATGGTTTTTACCTGGCAGGTCTGTACCAGAGCCCCACAGAGATAACACTCCAGCTCATGGCAGAAGTGCTACGTCTGCAATTCTGCTCCATGGCTGTTGATAAGCAAATGGCGATTCTGATGTAATGTTGGGTTATGCTACCAAATTTCAGGTGGAATAATATATTCATTTTAAAGTCGAAGGTACAGTGGTTACTATGTCTCGACCCAAAGCCTCAAATTACATTTCTCTCATGCTACTTTTTGGGGAATCATTTACACATATTTGTTTGAGTACACATGTACTGCCAGACTCCATAAAAATGTAGATTTGAGATTTTGCTTATACAAGGATTCTGTGAGCCCTGACCTACTTGAGACTCCAAGAACTTGAGATTCAAAAGCAACAAGATTTAAGCATCAAGTTTTGAGATAAACAAACAAAACAGTCACATGCAAGCTGTGCATAGCCACGCAGCTATATTATTTATATAACTTATTTATTCCAACCATGTACTGAACAGATTTGGTGTCGTGTTAAAAAAAAAAAGAAAGAAGAGAAGACAATGGCTGCACAGCTTTGAACGCAAACTGTTCATTTTTCTGCATTCTTGTTATAGTCAGTACCAACCTGAAAGACTTGCAGATGACTTAAAATTTGTTTATGAAGACTTGAGACTTGATCTGAGAAGATTTAAGACTTGAATTGCTTCAGTTGAATTGTACTTCCTTGAGAACCTGAAAGGAATTTCTACAACATTGTAGAAATAAGGTTGTTGCTGTTAAGCTGAGGACACACTACAAGATTTTTTGCCAGATTTTACCCACGATTCCCAGTTGGGCAAAGTGTGCACCAGTCTGCACGAGTCGGGGACAGTCAGCATGGCTAGTTGGCACAAGAATCTGTAAGTGTGTGAATGGTAAAGGCGCAAATCTGCATGTTTGTGCAGGGAACAGACCTTACCCAATCTCAGTCGCAGTCAATCAGACATGTTTGAATTTTGTGAGCGGAATCTGGAATCAATCGGGTAGTGTGAACTGATCTGCTGAAACCAGTCATGTACTGTGGACTCCAAGTCTTTTCAAAATCTGTAAAGACTGTGAAAGTTGTGTAGTGTATCCCCAGCTTTAGATGAGAGGATTGATAACACTCTCATGTGTTTCCATTAGATATGAAAGTCCAGTCAGTAGACAGTTAGTTCCACTAAGCATAAAGACTAGAAACAGGGTGAAACTGCTCCCCTGAATGGAAAGTTAAATCCACATCTAAAACACACTTATTAAAACATTATATTAAGTTTGTTTAGTTTATACAAAAAGTGAGAATATAAGGTATTATGAGGGGCAATTTGCAGGACAATTTCTTGGTTTCTTTGTTGGGTCATCACCAATACTAGAAAGCAATAAACCCTGTTAAAAAAAACTCACACTGTTTTATTTTTACTCCTGCGTTTTTTCCAGATGAACAGCTATGTGTGCATTGCATAATTGTGTATGTGAATTTGTGACCTTTTAAGATGCTGGTAGGTGGATCTTGTCATGCTAATTCCCCTGCTTCCAGTATCTATGCTAAGCTAAGGGTAAGGGTAAGGGTAACGGCAGCTTCATATTTAAAGGAGAGTGAATCAAATAATTTCCCAAAATGTCAAAATATGACTTTAATCTTAAGTTAATGAAGTCTAAGTGGTTGGCACTGGAAAATTGTGTATACATTTACATCAAACTGTTTCATTTTTCCCACCCCTTCTCTGCTTGACAACATGCAGTAAGTCCCTGGATCAGATGAGTGAGAAAGTTATAGCCTTGTGTTTTTTTCTCGTCCAGTTTTATGAGAACTTCTGCAAACCTGTGCAAAGGAGCTTCAGCTCAGTAACCCGTGAATTTACCCAAGCCGGAGTACAGTCCAAATCTTTCTATCAGATAGATGTCCGTGCTTGTACTTGTGCTTGTGTTTGTGCATGTGCGAATGAATGTGTGTGTGACCGATTAGTGGTTGTTCCAAAGTCACCTGAGGGAAACGACAGAGATTAGTTTTCACAATGCTCTGTCCCACAGAAACCTGCACACATACATGCATGCACATTCAGGCTCCCTCTCTCACACACATCCAGGCACACACACACACACTTGCACCAGTGACACCGGGTAGATTGGTTGTTCTCCCTGTTGAGACCAGATACACCCGGGGCTACATGGTGACTTTGGCGCTGTGTGTGTGTTTGTGTGTGAGCCTCCATTGGGAGTTGTGTAGGTGGCAGTGTCTCTGATAATCTATGTGTGTTTGTGCCCTGACTAGTTCTGATGTTTTCAGAAAGATAAATCATAAATCATCATCAGACTCACATTTCCCAGCTTTTAGAGACAAAATATCATGACATGAATGCAATAAAAGTGTATTTGTTTACATCTGAGAAATCCGGAGGCAATAGAAAAGATGTCTTTATGTGTTGTGTCTGGTATGTGTGAGCTCAATTTAGCAACAAGCCTCTAGATATTTGCAGTATAGTAGCAAACCGAGCCAATGTAAAATTAGGTTGTTTGTCAAAAGTATGAGGGGAAGAAAATCACAAAAACATTGCAGCCACTTTGAAATTCTTCAGGTGGTTTTTTATCACAGTGTTTTGTTGCACACCTTGAATTAATGGCCAATAATGGATGAAAATGTTGCGAAGTAAATTTAAAATCACATAAAAATGGTAAAATATTCATTCTCGGCTGTGCGAGCTATCCAAATCTAACTAATTAGTCAGGTTTTGACATTAATTATATGCACACATGAGGTTATGCAAATTTTAGACCATTAACAAAATAGGAAATAGGGACCAGAAATGTTTGTCCTGTACATGTGGGTGACAATGTGTGTGACAGTGTGTAGAAGTGGGTGGCTGTTCCCAGGAGCGTGCTCTGTCTGTCAGAAAGAATTTGCTGACCGGGCAGCTCTGCAAGGGCGGACGGCGAATCAGTCACACACACACACACACACACACACACACACACACACACACACACACTGCCACCCATCTACCCATCAGCACACTCTTAAGACAACATATGCGCCTTGTCACCAACATATGTGTGCAGTCCACTACTATTTGCAAGCAGCCATGTCAAGCTTCAGCTCTCAGGGAATATGATTCATAACAAAACATTTCTAGCATATTTCTAACATATATAGATATATTTTTACTAATTTATGTTTTTAAATATATATTTAAATGTATTTATGTATTCAATTTTATTGTATTACATATCTTATCTCTATCTCATGCTTGCAATATCACCTCCAACAGTCCTATGGTTACCATTTATGCTAAGCAGAGTGTAACCATATTTTTTTACTTATTACTTCGATAAATTACTTAGTTACTCTGCCCCATCTGCTCATGGACTTGATGCTACTCATAATTCCAGTGTATGTGTTACTATTATTATTGCTGTTTATTTTTTTTATGTTTATTTGTTATCAAATTATTGTTTCAAGTTTGTTCTTTATTACCTTGGTACCAAGTTTGTACTGGGTTCATTGTTCTTAAATTGCCAACCTGTTGTTTCTACCCTGCCCAAAATAATAAATAGATGATTAAAAAAAGAATAATGATTAAAAATATTGTAACAAATATTCACCATATACTTCTTAGTTCACTTTACAATTTCATTAGTAAATAATAATAATTGTGATTGATTTTTTTTCTACTTTTTGTTTCGTTCTCCCTTCTCTGTTTGGATTTTCATTTGATAAATCAAAAGTAATTTGAGGGTATGAAGCCCATTATGTCTTTCCACAAGACATCAAGTCACCTAGTTTTGAAGTCGGGGGCCTAACTCTGTCTCTGTGTCTCTCTCTGTAGGCGACACAGCTGGTTCCTGTGGCGATCCTGGCATTCCCTCCCACGGTTCGAGGGAACAAACGGATTTCAGGATCCGTTCCAAGGTTCACTTTAGCTGCTCGGAGGGCTACGATCTGATTGGTTCCTCAGAGAGGATGTGCTTCCCTAACGGGACGTGGTCTGGCACGCAGCCCTTCTGTAAACGTAGGAAGATAATTTTATTTAATCTCTACCCATCACAATACAGCACCTTGACACTGATCCAGTTTATAGATCCACTCATGACCTGTACAGTCTTTTCAAATAACCAGTCATAGAGCTGAAACTCATTGAGATGCACAAGGCTTTTTTCTCTCTCATTCCCTCGTTTCCCCCCCCCAGCTGTCCAGTGTGGTAACCCTGGCACTCCCAGCAATGGCAGAGTATTTCGTTTGGATGGGACAACATTTTCTCACTCTGTCATCTACTCTTGCATGGATGGCTACCTGCTCACTGGTGCCACCACCAGGCTGTGTCAGGCCAACGGGACCTGGTCAGGAGCACAGCCCAACTGTACCAGTAAGTTACCTGTTGTACATTGAGGGATGGCTGATCAACTGATAGATCAGTTTATAGATCATTTAACCATATTTGTTGCTCCATACAGTTTTCTGCTATACTTTTTTTTTGATCATGAACTCATACATACGGTGACTTGAAGGCTAAAGAGACTGTCAGCTTTATATATTACTTAGTATATATAATCAAGGTATTAAATCCTTACTTTGCAAATGACGTCAAGTCTGCAAGCCATAAACATCACCAAACTCCTGATGTGTGATTATTATAAGGTTTGCTATCCAGCCCTTTGCGACCCTATTTTATGCCCCGTTTTAAATTATTCCATGACAGTATAGATTCTGAGTAATGAAACGGGCCTCAAATCTTCATGCCCCTGCTACATACTTTATCGAGTGAGATATATAACCTTGATCGTTGTTTACTTTAGCTAATTTGCTTTTTGAACTCTGTAAATAACCATAAAATATAACATTCTGTTCCCACAAGAAATGTGACCGAAGCCATGGTTGAACAAGTGTTAATCAGTGCTGCATGTTACACAGACTACAAAATCTGCATGTAAAGTGGCATATAACACTAACAATTAACGTACAGTGTACTCGCTAACGAAATACCTTGTTATACACGTTTCCGCACTGTGTTTCAAGGTGAAATTCACTCAGTACAGGACCCCACATGAAGGAGTTCCAGCAGTGTTTTAATGTTTTCCAATTTTCAGTGACATTCCTGACTTCAATACACTATGCAAAGAAATGAGCTTTAAAATATCCAGCAGTAAGGAACAAAGAGATAGAAATGCTGAGGAACCACATTTCTTCGATACGGGGTCCTCGAAAGGAAAAACTTTTTGAAGAATCCCCGGACTTAAAGGAAATAGCTTTTACAGTAGATTACTATACATGTATTAACAGCCATGACAGTATCTGGGGTGGGTTTAAAAGCATTTAAAGTGCCTATTAGACTATGAAGGACAGTGCTTTATGAGTGCAGTCTGGGGAATCCTAATGCTCCTTAAAAGAGTCCCAGGACAACCTCAGCCACTTTTTAATATCACTGTTGTTTCATTCATAAGAAGTGAAGCTCATAACTGAATCTAAAGAGATCCTACAGTCCAATCACAGGTTCGCTGTCAACTGTGATCACCTCAGCATAAAATTACACAAATAAGTAGATGTATAGTTAAGTGTTGTTATCCTTGAGAAATATGTAGTTCTAGTGAAGTCATCTCTTGGGCCACAACTTCCTCACTGGGATTAAATCTTCTGACAGTCAAATACTGAATCTTGAACTTTGCCATTCTGATGTATATTCATCAGAGGGTCCTGTCTTCGCCTAGACAGCTTTTAAAAAATGTGTGAAAAAAAAGATTTAGAACTGCAACTATAAAACTCCAACTGACATCAACAAAAAACTGTTCCTTTCCCTTTTATCAACGACAATATCAATCCTCTTCTGCTACCACTCTAACCGATCATTTCTGGACTTCTGTCCCCTCCACTGTTCTCTGTCTGTCTTTATCCCTCCCTCTTTATCTCTTTTTATATTTGAATCAGGTATGTTTGCAAGACTAATAAGGAAATGAATAGTCCCAATTATCTTGTGCTTTAACATAACCCTTAATGGGGACATATTGTGCTCATTTTCAAGTTAATACTGTTGGATTTATGCTAGAACATTTTTACATGCTTTAATGTTCAAAAACACATTTTCTTTCCCTGTATTCAACCTTTGTATGAAATGAAATACTCTATTGAATCACCTGTTTCTTTAAGCCCCCACCTTCTGAAAAAGTCCAGTCTTCTCTGATTGGCTTGCAAGAAATATATGCAAAGGTATTTCTCAAGCCCTGTGTCATTTTCCTCAAATGAGGGGAGGTATGTTTTAAAGAGCCTACATGTGATGTAGGGAGGAGAGCCAGATCTGAATGGCTTGTTGAATTGTGGCTGGGTAGGCACACCAGACACCCAAATGTATGTGCACAACCACTAAAAAAGTAAGTTCTTCAAAGTGTGTCCCCTTCAATCTTCATCCCATCTCTTCCACTTCACCCATGTGTGTCCGTCTCCATAGTGATAAACTGCGGGGATCCGGGTGTGCCAGCTAACGGCCTTCGCTACGGAGAAGACTTCACGATTGGTCAGAACGTTTCCTTCCAGTGCCAACCAGGATACAGAATGGAGGAGGATGGATCACCTGTGAGGACGTGCACCCAGAATGGGACGTGGAGTGGGACTATGCCCATGTGTTCAGGTAAATTATGCACATTGTGTAAATTCAGCTGCTCAGGGTGTCAATCAAAACAAAAGACAGGCTTTTGATGTTGTGAAGTAGTGTGGGATCATGGGAGATGTTGTCTTTATTGCTGATGAAGATCTATATTATGTGACTAAGGCATAAATAATGCTCACTGACAACTTAATGTATTAAAGTTTATTCATGTTGCATTTTGTAATGTTTATTCATATTATGTCAGTTCACTGGGTGCAGTAATGTGCTGCCCACTGCTCCATGCACATTCTCTTGTGTGTAAAAAAGGATGGGTCAAATGCAGAGGTTGAATTTTGCCATTGTGGGATTAATAAAGTAATAAATCTTAAATCTTGAAAGAATGAAATACATAAAAAACAAAATGTTCAATGTTGAATTGATACATTTTAATAAGGAAATTTATGCAATTATTTAAAAAAATGGTGCTGTGTGGCAGAACAAAAGCTGTATTACTGTTACTGAGTATAATTCTATGATATGTCTGATTTACAATAACTCTCTGGCGAATCATACCGTGTTTCCTTAGAAGTAAGAGTAACTAGAGCAATTAAAGGTTATATGACGCCATTGACAGGCAACCACATGAGACATGCTGTTATCTTGAAAAAAAATACAGATTTTTCTGGGTTTGAACATTGTTAGAAACATTTTAATAATACATTTTAATACATTTTGGATACTGTAAGAACACAACTCAGCAAAATATATATCATTGGTCTCGTCATTTTTTCAATGCAAAAATTTGATCATGTTCAGCTTTTCTTGGCCATCTTTGATTGTGTATATCATGTTTCTCTATAGTACATAAAACCACCACTGACACTACTTTGTCCAGAGGATGTTGCTGGTATATAAAATGTCCCATATGTGCAGCTAGAACAGCACAACTGATGTATTCATATGGGAGCTCTAAATCCAACTTAAACCCTGGCTATATATAGGCTGACACAGCATATTCTGCTCTCCTCGCAGCCAGCCTCTGTGAGGAAAAACAAGAAATACAAATAAATCAGATAATACGTGTCACAAACAATATCTTGTAACTGCTGTCATTAGTTTAAACTGTATTTGTTCCTGGACTTGATTGAAAGTCTTCCTGGACAAGAGTATCTCTCAAATATTTGCATTGCTAAATTTTTAATGGCTCTTAAGTTATACCCTAATTTTCAAATCAGTTGTTAAAGTTAATGATCTAATCAACAAGTCTCCCTCTCTTGGCAGCTATCAGTCAGTTTACAGGACAGTGATTTTACACCAGCAGCTGCTAAAACAGGATGCTATTTTTCTCTCCCTCTTTTCTAACACCTCCCTTTCTCTTCCACAGCGGTGACCTGCCCGGCTCCCCCTACCATCAGTAATGGGGTACTGCAGGGCAGTGACTTTGAATGGGGCAGCAGCGTGAGCTACAGTTGCTCGCCTGGATATGAGCTCTCATTCCCGGCTGTCCTGACCTGTGTGGCAAATGGCACCTGGAGCGGCATGCTACCACAGTGCTTACGTAAGAACACAACACACACACACACACACACATATACCAGCACTCACGTTGCCTGCTATTATTCTTTCCCAACCAGCGGTTACAATTGGAAGCTACATATGTCCTTGAGCTATCCAAAAAGTAAGCACTTCTCAGCAATATTAGCACCACATACTGAAATGGGATTGTGTGTGTCTTTGTGTGTGTGTGTGTGTGCAGCCAAGTTTTGTGGTGACCCAGGTACTCCAGTCGGGGGTTCCAGAGAGGGCCGAAGTTTCATCTACCAATCAGAAGTCTCCTTCAGTTGTGGTCCTCCTCTCATTCTGGTTGGGACCGCAACCAGACTTTGTGAAAGTGATGGCACCTGGAGCGGCACGCAGCCTCGCTGCATAGGTAATTTTAATCATCTATGATCAGGAAAAACTACACAAATCTGCAGTGGAAAATCTGATTATGATGAATTATGAGTTGTTTTGTTATAAGTTGTTATTTTATGTTATAGTTATGTGCAGTTTTTCTGTTAGACAGCATAAATCAGATTTAGTCTCCCCTCGTTTTTGATGTTTTTATAGTGATCAGCTCAATCTGATCTGTAAGAGCTTGGGAAGGAAATTACTTTTGGTTTTGCCAAAACTCGGTACCACTCCATCCTTTTACGATACATTCATTTGAGAAATATGATTTTTCTACAAAACCCTTTTTCATTTAACCAAAAAGAAAATCTCAAATGTTTAATGTTCAAAACCAAGCAGCCGCACAACATCTTAATCTAAATAGTGTAACCCGTAGCAGACAAATAGAGAGGATATGTTTTAGGGCACATCGACCTTGTGATTGACAGGTCATGACCATGGCATCGTGTCCTTGAGTTCTCAGTCAGATCCACCCTCTCATCCAAATATGGTCATTTCTTGCTCTAAAAAACAAAGTCAAGTCTAAAATATAGTTTCACTCAACAAACTTATAATAACTTTGGCACTGTGTTTCTGAATAAATGAATAAGTTAAGTAAGTTCCCCAGTATTACGCTGTTCAGTCTCAGACTTATTCAAAATACAGTGCCAAGGCCTTTAACCTCCAACAAAAATTGATTTAAGATTTTACTGATTACCTTTTGATATTTTCTGATTATATCATCAATCATTTACCCTCACATAACCTGGAGCAGAGGCTGATATCCTCTGATATCTAACAGGAGGTAAAATAAGTAGCATATCAAAGAAATATTATCACAGACTTGTTTTAATGTTGTCCTATTGCTTTACATATTTTCTTTTGATTAATAATGTTTTTGCTTGTTTTTACCATGTTTACTTTCCAGGCTGAATATTTGTGTGGGTTTTCGTGACCTATGAAACAAATGATTTAGTTTAAACTTGCCTTCCAGTTTATTATGACTGGTTTGTAGCTCACCAGGGAGCCAGGACTGGTGTGTGATGTTCCCCTGCCTAATGATCATGGCAATTAATGGCCCGTCTTTGACAGCCACATTTCAGTGTAGTCATGCGTTTGCTGTACAGAGCAGCTACTGTTCTGTCAAAGTTAAAGCAACACAGACTTATTGGAATAATAATGAATAGTGACTGGAAGCTCATTTGAGACAATCTTGTAAATGAAAAAGGAGCCGTAGGAGGACAAACCTTAAAGGAGTCCACTGATGTAAGTGAAAGAATCATTTCCAAATTGGCAAATCTCTCTTATAAAACTGCTGCATCCCTCACTGTTCGATAGAATCAATGTCTTAGATGTCCTACATTTTACATACAGAAATGATTTTAACTTTTTAAAGAGACAGTTCACCTCTTCCCTGAAGGTATTTATGTCAAGCTAGATTGGTTGAGTTTTTAAGGTATTGGCCATAGAGATGTCTGCCTTCTCTCAAACATCATGGAGCTAGATTGTACTTGGCTTTTGGTGCTCAAAGTTCCATAAAAAGTACTCAACAGCATTGTCTTCTTGCCACAGATTTTGCTGTGAGCATATACAAATGTAGGAACTTTTTAAATGTGCCAACCATGCCACAATGGCATGAACACCAAGGGTCTTCTAACTTGTCAATGTTCATCTTAAATCTAGGTTGTGCAGCCGATAATTCATCAGAAATCCATTATACTCTGTAAATAAAGTGTAAAAACGTATTTTGATACTTAGGGCCAGTGCTGGAATTTGTAACTTCAATACAATACCTTGAAAAATATCAATATTCAATCAAATTTCCGATGCCTCATGCTCCTGTTACATTGCTAAATTTGTTTCTTTCTTTAGCATCGCTCACATATGAGCTTGCTTGTATACTTTGATGTTTCTTGTTCATTTGCATCAAATGAAAAGTACTTCCAAACAGCACTCCTGCTGTTTTCCTTTCAATCAAAAGGAGTTATGAAAGCTTGCCACTTGCCATCTTTCATAAACGAAAACCATCAAATACCGCAAATTATTATAATCAGCCAGAGCGAATGAGATGAGTGACGAGAAGACAGCAATGTGAGTGATACAAGGAGGCGGGGCTAAGTGGGCAGTGCAGAGGAGTGTGTCGACTTGGTCTTGGAGAGAAGAGAGCAGAAAGCGCAGCTGGTACCCATGTATTAATAGTGTGGAAAGTGAGTACTGAAACCATTTCCAATAATCAGAACCAATATTGGAGAAATCAACATTTATGACACGTGTGACGCGTTCCTTTGAAGATGTTGCATAATGTACTTGCACTCGTGAGCTGAACTCCTTGCCTCAGAGAGGAAGATAACATACAGTAGCATATTAAAAAAACATTCAATGAGATATGTCAGTAATGGATATTATATGGGAACCACTTTTGAGAAATTACAAAGAAAGTGTTTGCTTCGCACTGACTGCTCTTGCGACCTAAAAGCACTTGTGTCCTAATGGACTCAAACTTAACCCATGGCACTTACTCTTGCTATGTTTTTTGACTTCATCCTTGCTTGTGTTGTTTTAACTCTCACTTGTACGTCGCTTTGGATAAAATTGTCTGCTAAATTACACTGTAGAATTGTAGAATTGCTCATAAGCAAGACACGAGTGCACGCTTTAACTTACAGTATTTAGTAAAAGGCTTCCAGAAATGGACATCCACATCCAACTTCAAACAAGCTCCTGCTATCCGGGGATTAAGGAGAAAATGAGAGGGGATATTCAGCACACATTACAAATGGTCCCAGTGGGTCAATTCACCACCACATGTGATGTTTAGAGCACCACTTCACATGTCTGATTCAGAGCAGGTGCTTAAGCATCAAGTATGGCGATGAATTGTAATAAATGAGAGCTTTTGTGATGCGAAAAGACACTTGACTCTTTGTTCCTTCATAGCACCAGATAAAGCATGCATACAGAACTTTACCGTGGCTATGAAGTCGAATATTCCTTGTGAAATAGATTATCTAAAAATAGAAGGCTCCCTCTGAAGTGTTACCTCAACGATGTAAAGGCTTAATCTATAACTGAAAAGTAGAAGAAGTCAAGGTAGTTCCTGTATAAATGTGCTGCTTGTGAAATCTTCTACATCCTGACTTTTTTTTTTTTTTGTAAAACTGAGACTTTGAAACAGCCACAAGTATTCACACGAACATCGTTCTTTTCTCCATGATGGAAGTGAAGTGAGAATGTAATGTTCAGCGTGCTCGGGTGATTTATTAGTGTGTGATTGCAGCTGTATGTTAGTGTGTGATGTGTATTACTATGCGACTGAAACAGAATGAGTTTTGAGCTGAAGCAGCCTGCTCTTTAAATAAGACAGACGAAGGGGGCGTTGGGGGGGTGGGTGGGCAGAGTGAGATACAGTGACATGGGAAGATAGAATGAGAGAGAGGAAGAGAAGAGTTAGAGAAGGAGAGGAAGACAGCAGTGGAAGAGAAAGAGAGAGGGCAGTTAGAAAGGTACAGGAAGAGAGAGTGAGGTAGAGGGGGAGAGGGGGAGAGAGAGAAGTGGAGAGTGAATCTGTCATTTCGGAAGCTGTATTGAATCGAGCTCTGCGTCAGGATGTGCTCTACATGCTGATGTTCCTGCCACACACACACACACACACACACACACACACACACACTCAAAGCTGGCCCTGCTTCGTTTTCTGATGAAGCACTACTGCCCCCTGCTGTCCAGCTTGGATATATACCCCGCTGTTACCATGACAACAGAGGAGAGGAAAGGAGAGTTGAGGGAGGACATATAATGCTACTGCTAATTTATCTTTCTTTTAGATTTTGTGTGTAATTACTTGCACACTTGTGCCTTTTTTATTTTTTTATTTTACAGAACCGACCAAAACCAGCTGTGATAACCCGGGAACGCCACGCTACGGCTCCTTAAACCGGACCTACGGGTTCAAGGTAAACTAATCTCTGTCTCTGTCTACCTCCCTACCCAAAGAGTTAACTTACTGACTCATGTAGAAGCTGTAATTATGGCTCCTCTGGAAGTTAAAATGCAACCTAACAATATATCTAATTACTCCGAAGGAGAAAGGAAGTAGAGATGGAGGAGAGAAACAGACAGAGGAAGAAATATTTAAAAACTTGGTCTGACAAAGCAAGACATTTAAAGAAGTCAAACTTTATTAATAGTAGAGTCATTTTGAAGATTAATAAATTGTGAAAATAATTGGCAGTTGCATTAAGTATTTTGGGACATTTTTTTTCTTTATAAGGTTTGCTGCATTGAGCAGACAGTAAAGCATGGGAGATAATTTTAACAAAGGTCCAGCCAGACACAAAATGGGGAAGTTCTGATCACACAATATAAAAATCTTCCCTCTGTCCCTTCCTTCACTTCCTTCACTCTAAAGGAGGGAGCGGGATATCCACAGTCCTTGTTCTGTGCAAAAATGCACTTTAAAGTTCAGCCAAAGCAAATGTAAGGTTTCAGCAGCCTTGTGTAGGTTTGTCCCGGTGCTGTGTCCTGGCAACAAACCTACATGCATTCACCTGGAAGTACCCCTCCACTGGGGCTCAGCAAGAGAACACTCGAGACAAAGAGGCAATTTCACTAAAATGACCATAATGTTGGAGGATAACCACTCGATTTGAATAACTCAAACTGCTGAAGAGTTATATTAACTCAAGCTGAACCTTAAAATGCATATGTGTGCAGAATGAGGATTGACTCATTCCCTGTTCACAGTGTAATTGTGTTTGCAAGGGTGGACAGGAGGAATGATTACAGCAAACAGTCACTCTGTCAACTTAATTATTGTACGTTTAATCTCTCTAAAGGGATATCTGCATATTAATGCAGAATCTGGGCAACAGAACAAGATTTTGGGATCTAAAGTGTTGTGGCTTCAGTTCATAGTCCAAGTAGTATCGACCAATCACTTTTAAGCAGGCAGGTAAACAGTCCGATGTGTGGGGAGCAAGAGAGGTGAAATGCATTGCAGTCTCGGATCAGCTATCGTCTGACAACCAGCTTTCTATTATTTTTTATTCACATACTTATCTGCATGCATATGTATAGTCATACGTATGATCGTAATGTAATAAGATAGACTTGAAAACATCCTAACCCGTCCCCTAAACACAATGGGCAGGTTGGATTGAGATAACAACCTCTAATAGTACCAGTATATACATCCCAAATTTTTGCCCTAATAAACCAGAGAGAAGTTGTATTGTCATGCACAGTATACATCTGCATGTCTGACTGAATTTCGTTAAATTACTTTGAAGTATGTCAGTTCAAACTCTCTATCTTTATGTGTGCTTTCATCTCGCTCACTCTCTCTACAGGTGGGGAACGTGGTGTCATTTCAGTGCCAGCCAGGTCATTTGATTCAGGGCTCTTCCTCCAGAACCTGCCAGCCTGATCTGACATGGACCGGAGCGCAACCTGAGTGCATACGTAGGAAACATACATCCTATCATCTTGTCAACTTATCATCCATCCTCCCTCTGCCTGTCAGAGTCTAACTCCAGTGCACAAATTTACTCTCCGCCCTCCAGCCCATGCCTGTAAGCAGCCAGAGAGCCCGCTCCATGTGGACGTGGTGGGGATGGATCTGCCTGGTTTTGGCTACACCTTGGTGTACAGCTGTCAGCATGGCTACTTCCTGGCGGGAGGCTCTGAGCACAGAGTCTGCAAGAGTGACAGCACTTGGACGGGAAAGATGCCTATATGTCGAGGTAAGTAAATGTTTTCTAAATTTAAATGTCATATCTTTATACCTTCCCATTATATTTGATTGTCGTACATGTTGTCCAGAAAGTGCAAGTGAGGACGTTGGAGCATTGAGTGTGTTTTGCTCAAGGACACTTTGTCAGCACGCTTACTGGGGCAAACTGGCCATCTGGAGTAGGGTGAGATTTCCTGATGGGCTGGTCGTTGCTCTGGCAGCTAGGATTAAAAAAAAATTCAACAATATCCCATGGTGTTTCTTACTTCATTAGATTAGGCTGGTCAGGTCCTTACAGGTGAGGTTATGTATTAATCACATCTCTTGAGCCAACAATAACAGACTGATTTGGGCCATTCCTATGTTCTTTGTGTCGTATGTTCTCAAGGTCCTATGCTCCTAAAATTGTGATTTTGAAGATTTGACTCATATGAGTCATTCACTTCATGAAATTTAGACCCATTCCAGATCTGCATGCTCTCAGAGTTATTCTGTTCCCCTACCTTATTTTTGAGTTGGTCCTGCCCTATGTTGAGTTTTAAGATGTCTCATGATATAAACTAATATTGCAAAAGATTGATTTGGGCTACATTTGCAGTTCAAATTTCAGAAAAATGGAGAGGAAGGAGCTGGACGTTTAAAGTGTTCTTTGAATAGTAAAAAATTACCACTGTGGAGATATCAATGCTTAAAGGCAAGAAAACTGTTTTAGCCTGCTAATTTTAGGGCTTAGGTTACAAGGAGTTCACGAAAGAAGGCTTAAAACTGTAGTTGAGTCATCTCAACATATTCACCCAGAAACATACTTTAAACAGTTGACCTAAGAACAAAGCATGCTGGAAAAAAATAAGACGTCTTGAAAGGTCTCATCAGTGTGTCATATTTTGAGGATATTGAGCTAGGGAACATAGGACCCTGGAAAGATAAGCTCCTGACTGATTGTGTCAAGTTTAAGCTGCTTTTTGGCTAACAGATACCTGTTAGTGTTTGTTTAATTGATGATTTACAGGTTTATAAATGTGCAGAACACACATATGAGCATGCAAACAAACCTCAAAAGGAAAATGTTTCTGTTTAGGATTTAAATTTTTATAGTCTGTCCATTCTCAGTTTCCATAGTCTTTGTCGCTGCTTTAAGTCCTGAATAATGACAATTGCTCACACTTTACTTCAATCTGTGCTTCTTGCAGTCTCAAACAATGTGTCAGTTTTTCAATTATGTAGATTTCCTCTACTATCTCTGTCCATTGTTCCTGGGTAGGGAGATCCATTTTACCCCATTTTCTTCTGATAGCATTTTTACTAGCTTTCAACATTATTTTAACCAGACACATATCCTTTTTTTGCCTCTTGTACATAATATGAAAAGTCTGATAATACAAATGTTGGTTATGTTGGGCCAGTCTGGGTAACATTTCTCGGCCTCTGTTTATTTCTTTATTCAAGTCCATCAGTGCCTTTTTGTATTGTGTGTCAGCTAATGCAGGGCTTGTGACCTATTGACCATTCATCTAACCTTGTTTGTACTTGCTTAGAATACCTACCATTAAAGGCACTTAAACTACATCAATACTTGCCAAAACAATCTCACCTTAGTCGCTTTTTTTGTAGCATTTCGGGAGCTTTCAGTCGTATCACACAATCAGTGGAGGGAGTTTTCCGGCTGCAAATGGAATCGTAGATGTTTAAATTTCCTCTTCTCTGAACACTTTAAGGACTTCTTGTCCACGTCTCTTCAGAAGTGGAGATTGAAAGTGCCCTCCTGACCTTGGAAACAGTTGTAGATAAACCAATCTCACCACAAGGTCCATTTAGCACCTGTTCTGTTGTATCACAGAAACTTCCATCAACACTGTTGCAAATAGCAGAAGTGTACTTTCCCCCAAGATGTACGTGCAATGTCAATTTGTGTTTTTATATTTTTGCAAATTAGAAATGCTTGAGGTAGTGCTACGTTTTTATTCATCAAGAAATGTTAACAGATGAGGTTGTGGACCCACTTCTGTGCAAGCTTTAACTTTGAAATTGTTCCACCAAGGCCGTCACCCTTTTGCCCAGAGGTAGCCTTTAAAATTGGAGCACTCTCTGATCCAATTTAAGATTCGAGGACAAATACCCTCTTCCTTGCTTGCCTTTACTTGTTGGCAACAATGGCTGCATCTTGAAGTGATGAAAGGAGCTGCCCTGAATGGTCAAACCCCAAGTGTCTTCAGGCCGCCTTTAAAAGGATCCAATATGCACGACAATTATTGGTCATGAACTCCATTTGCATTGCCTACAAATAACCATTAAAGAGGCTTATTTAGGTGACCCTTTTCAACACACTTCTCACTCAGTATGCGTATGAGTGACTAATAGTGATCAACACTGCATTGTAATTTGGCAATTTGGTAAAAAATTAAGTGCACTCTCCCCTGCATGAACCCAGTGTCTTAAGATATCAGCTGATGGGCCTGCAAGTTAAAGAAGAGGCACACCAAAAGCTTTTAATATCTCTTCATACTGTGTCCCTACAGCTCAGCTCATGTGTTTTAATGGGACATTATCTCTCTCTGTCTGTCTCTCTTGTGTGTATAGCTGGAGAGAAGAAGAAACCTGTGAAACCGGCAACAGGAACTCCCAGCCCCAAACTAAACGGTCAGTTCTATTAAAGTATTTTCTATTCCAGGCTAGTACAGTCTTGTCAGTCTTTGTCTATTCTTGACTTTTCTTATCTGTTCTATTTTGGTCTGGTTTAGTTTGGTCTTGTCTACTATGGTTTAATAAATTCTGCTCTGCTCCTTTTCCACTCTGTTCCACAGTGTTGTTTTTCTTGTGTTCTTGTCGATTTTATTGTTCTTTACTGCTTTCCATCGTAGCTCTAAATAATTTATTTTTCCTCACCACACATAGAAAGGTGAATTAACTACAGTGATGCTTTGCTTTTCTCTGTGCTGCTGGGGTGTTCAGGTCTCTATTTTTCAGATCTGCTCTGCTGTGATCTGTCCTATTATGTTGTGATTTAATAACCCTTGCCTTCTCATTGCACATGAAAGAGCTCCTATAACCACTGCATGCACAAGTTCATGTAATCATCAAAGGAGGAAGCAGCCTTTAAATCTAAAGATAGATTCTGCCTAAAGCCAGACACGAGAACTTACATATGGATATACAAGGTTAACCTCTTCTCCTTTAGAACATTTCTTGGGGAAAAAACCTTTTTAAAATATATTATAATAAGAAAATAGTTTGGACAACATACTTTTTGTATGCACTATTGTGCTAAACAGTTTAGACTTTTATTAATACAGTCTAGCAATCAAATGATAAAATAATCACAATATAATCACAATATTTTATGCTGTTTTATTTTAGTATGTTCTGGTCTATTCTTTCATTTGTTGTCATAATCTGTTATGTTATATTGTCTTTGTTTTATTCTATTCCA
This sequence comes from Centropristis striata, assembly GCF_030273125.1. Taxonomy (NCBI): domain Eukaryota; kingdom Metazoa; phylum Chordata; class Actinopteri; order Perciformes; family Serranidae; genus Centropristis; species Centropristis striata. The sequence goes on from NC_081530.1 coordinate 25,056,221, forward strand.
CTCTAATATGTTCTGTTGTAGTCTGTTCGGATGGATTCTGTTTTGTTCTATTTTATTCAAATATGTTCTGTTTTATTCAGTTCCATTTCATTCTAATCTGTTATTTTTTATTCTGTGGTGTTTTGTTCTTGTTTGTTTGATTCTGTTCTCATCATTTCTGTTCTATTCTAATATGTTCTATTGTATTCTTATTTTATTCTACTCTATATATTCTATTTTATTATAGTATATGCTATTATATTGTATTCTATAATATTATATTATATCCTATTTTATTCTATTCTACTCTATTCTATTCTGTTCTGTTCTTTTGTTGTTTTCCACTGTATATATCTTAAATCAATCAATCAAACTTTACTTACAACACTTTCTATAAAAATAAAATGTAACAAAAAGTCCTTAAGCAATACACCCACCACTTCAACACAAAGTGATATTAACTTTGGGATTAATAAAGCACACAAAATAAACACAAACTGTGGAATTCTATACTGTTCTGTTCTGATCTGTTTTTTTCTGATCTCGTCTTTTCTATTCTGCAGTTCCAGATGATGTCTTTGCTCCTAACTACATATGGAAAGGTTCCTATAATTACCGTGGGAGGAAGCAGCCGATGACACTGAGCATCACCAGTTTCAACTCCACAACAGGGAGAGTTAACGTGTCCCTAACCAACGGCAACATGGAACTGCTCCTATCAGGCATGTTTGAATATTGATAATTAATCATACCCCCATACTGCTCATCCAGCACAGCATATGTGACTTTAAATAACAGGGCATGTCACATTCGTAGTGTATGCCATGATTACGCTACATTACATCATGATTTATTCATTGGCAAAACAGTAAATAATCACCTACAGGAGCGTTTCTGTATAATATGGACCCCCTACTGTCAACGCATTACTGAGACTCTTTGAGTCATTTGTCCTGTTTTATAATAGTGTCTATATTTCACAGCTTTCCCAGACTTACCAAGCTTCTTTTTCATGTTGTTACTGTATTTTCCCCCAAACTCACACTTACACTTACTCACACACAGACCTCCCAGGGTCCTACAACAGCGTCAGCGGGGGGTTAAGACCCTATTAAAACACAAATCCTGTTGAAGCTAGAATTGGTTCCTGGAGTTTGCAGAGAGCACAAAAACCATATCACAAAACCATGCAGCTATCAAACTTTTAACATACATCTTCTGGCTTAAAGGAGCAGCTTTACTGTAGATCAATAACAGCTAAAGCTGCGCTCACACAGGCACCGAAAGACGAGCGCCCAGTTGCATAAAACTTGAATGTTTTTCCTCTTAAGATTTATCGTAAGATTTCAAGTTTTCCTTATCTAAGCTCTGGATTTAAAGAAGCAGTTCAACCTTTTTTTGGGAAATACACATACTTGCTTTCCGTCTGAGAGTAAAACTAGAAGAAAATATCAATCTCAGGTCAGTGCATTAAGTACAGAGCTGGAGTGAAGACGAGTTCAACATAGCTGAGCATAAACACTGGAGACATGGGGAAACTAAGGTTGTCAAAAAACAGAACTTTAAGCTTTGATGCAATACAAGTATAAAACACGATATCGATGCCTCTTTTGCAGCAAAAACAAAATATCTGATTTTGTATTTAGAAATATTTTTAAGGACGTATTTATTCTTTTGACAACCTTAGGGGAAACAGCTAGCCTTGATATACCCCAAACAAAAAAAACTATTACTTGATTCAACAATTTTTGTCCAAATATGAAGTCAAAATTCTGTTGTCTCCTAGTTTTACCATTAAAACAATATTTTACAGCTGCATTCAGATTGCTTTTTTCCATCTTGTTACCATTATCAGTTGGACATGATATATGCATCTTGCCGATGCACCAGGGGAAGAAGAAACACAAGCCGAGAGATCGAACGATCTGAAATAAGTCAGCTATTGTATTCTGATGCGTTTCACTCTATTACATTGCAAACCAGTTATTTTCTGTCCTCTGCAGGAGTGTATAAGGCTGCGGAGGCCAGGCTGTTACTGCTGATGTACCAGGTGAACTACGCGAACCAGGGAAACCAGCTCAAAGATTCAGCCATCTCTCCAGCCAAAATCATAGATGACTCCTGGACCATGGATGGATTTGTAAGTCTCAGTGGATACCGAGCAATCAGCTTAATTAGATTCAGTTGAGCTAGATTAATTCAGACGGGTTAAAACAAAATGTCACAGAAGAAATTATTCTTATTGTAGTTAATCAAAAATACAAAACAACCTGCATCAATGCATTAACCTCTTTATGTAAAGGCATGTTACTGTCGTGCTGTGAATTTTAAGAGACAAAGTCAGAGGACATTTTACTGCTCTGTACTTGGTATGGTGTTTAAGCAAAGTTAATGTTATTAAATGTTTAAAATATATATCAATCAGAAATATGTCTTGAGTTGTACACATTGCAGAGTTGACAGAAAAATATGAGTTTGATGTTTTCATCCTTCCTTTCTCTCATCCTCTCTTCTTCTGCAGGTGTCAGCAGAGCCTGATGGCTCTAGTTACGTATTCCAGGGTTTCATTCAGGGAAAAGACTACGGACAATTTGGACTGCAAAGACTGGGTAATTCTCTCTGTGAATAAGTAAGAGCATCACATAATCAATGTGTTTTTATAAGTCAATTTGGACCATAAATGATGATCGGAAACATCTGATAAACTCCCTGCAAGAACCTCCCTAATGGAAAAGGTGATCAGGGAGTTTCTCTTCGCTGGCAACAGTGACATTGTTGCTCATGCTGACTCAGCCTTGCAGTGGACATATTCTCACTAAAAGCAAAAGCAGCTCTTCAGACTTGAAGTTGTGTTACAAGGACAAAACTCTTTCAACCCACATCCAAAGATGACTAACGGCTCCATCAAATAGAGTTAGAAGCAAGCCCTCGCTTTAAAGGTCCCATATTGTGAAAAAGGGAGATTTATTTTTGATCATAAAACAAGTCGAGGATGTGTATGAATACTGTGAAAGTATCAAAATGTTCAATCCACAGATAAATGCATACAAAACTGTGCATTTAAACAAGCTGTCAGGGCTTCTGTAAGGTTGTGATGTCATAACTATACTATATATAGGGAGACTGTAGCCATTACAGTCATTCCCTTGCTGAAATTACAGTTCAGAGACTCAAAGAGCACAGATGTGAAAGACCCTTCCACACTGACCAATCAGAGTAGATTGTTTTTTGTGTGGTGAGGGCTTAAAGAGACAGGAGCTAAAACAATGAGTTTCAGACAGAAGGTGAATACAGATGTTTCAGTCAAGTATAAACCCCAAACTAACTAATCTGTAGTGATGCCAAATCAGACTTATCTTAAGGGATAACAGCAGATTTCATGAGAACTGACCACTTCTCCAATCCATAGAAATCCTGCAAGAAAAGAAGTAATCCTCCAGCATCCACTTACAGCTGGTGTGATGAGAAATGCCAATCCTGTATTGGCTTTATTACTTACCAGCAGCCCTGCTACAGATAAAGTACATACTGTGCAGTACTTGATATGGAAAAATGCAAGGCGACCTTCACTGAAATTTATAAAAGAATAACTAAGTGAGGTCCAGTGGCCCTTGCTTTAATATATGTATACATTTATAAGAACGCAAATCTGTCCAGAGAAGATCTTGCTACAGCATACATCAGTCATTCCAGAGCTAAAGTAACATTAGATTTGCTTTACCCACTTTACTGTGGGTAAGTTCCTCATCGTGTCTCCAAACTCTCAGAGCCTCCTCACATACTGCATATCAAGAGAGAAGGACTCTGAAGACGAAGAAATACCAAACTATGACCATGAACTGAGCACAAAGCTCACTCTCTTTCTGCTACAGCTACTAACAATATAAAGTGCTTTTATCATGTCATCCGACAATTACAATGCATGTCCTTGTGTGTCACAGGTCTGAATATGTCAGAGAGTCAGAACTCGCCACCCCCCCAGCTTGGTACCAACAGCAGTTCTGTGGCTATCGCTATTCTGGTGCCTTTCTTCGCTCTAATATTCACTGGCTTTGGCTTCTATCTCTACAAACAAAGGTATGTGCTAAGAAAGTGTTTCCATTTTACCTGCATTTCTGTTACGTTTCAGCAGCAGAAACAACCAATCCTGCCAATGCATTGCCTCTGTTTTTCATTATTGTAATACAAAAATGTTGAAAGGCATTGTTAACATTTTAAGAAGCTGTCTGCTCCATGAAAACAGTAGCTGCCTCAGTGGTTCAGCTGTTGAGGTGCTGAGAGACAGTGGAGCCATTGTCTATTGCAAAACAATTCTGTTTAGGAGGTGGTAAATTGGATTTTTCCGAGATATGACTTAAGCACAATTGACTGGTGTTCGCATTGTTAACAGATGCAAATAACTTGTTTTCTGCTGTTAATATCTCAAGAAAAAGCTTGCTGGAGGAATTAGTTTTGGATGGGCTGATTGGAATCACACTTGGCTCCCTAAAAAGCACAACAGTCTGTAATCTAATCCTTCTTAAAGCTCGTTTACTATGCCTTTACTCCCAAGACTGCATTTATTGTCCACTGGCTACCCAGTTATGTTAATATTAATAGGCAATTAGAACTATTTTATCACTCTTATGGTGTATTTGTTTTTTTCTTTACTGTTGTTTTGTATTTCCACAGAACTACACCAAAAACACAGTACACAGGCTGCTCAGTCCACGAAAACAACAACGGCCAGGCTGCCTTTGAGAACCCCATGTACAACACCAACGCCAAGGCTGTGGAGGGGAAGGCTGTTAGATTCGATCCGAATCTAAATACTGTCTGCACCATGGTCTGAGGATTGATTATCCTCACTTGAACTCAATGACTTAGATATCTAATGGGACCAGGAATGGTGCGAGGCTGTGGAGGGGAAAGCCGTATGCTTTCGACTCAAACCTCAACGTCGTGAGCAACGCGGTCGAAACATTGATTACAAAAGACCTTCAGTCCCAGTCCAGAAACCTGAGCTCCAGCAGCAGAGGGAAAACAGTCCAGTTGAAACCAAAACCCAGTGTTGGCTCCTTTAATTTACAACATTTGTATCCGCAGATGAAAACAAACGTGTACACAAAATATCTGCTACCTTTGACGGATGCAGCCAGTATGAGCTCACAGTGAGATGCATCATCAAGTGAAAGAAAAGGATTCAACTACACCGACTATTATCCATCTCCAACCCCCAGACTCAGCTGGTCGTGGATAGTTCATGATTTGATTCTCAACCAGACACAGCCATTATACTTCAACCTCTTATTTAACCCCCGCTCATAGTCTCTAATACCAGTAGTTATGATTAAGCCATGACCCGCTGCTGGTCGGTTATCATGATTTGTCACCGCAACCCAATGCAGAGTTTTGTATTTCTCACAGGGCTTTGCAGAGAAGGACCCACTCTCCTTGCCTGGTGAGAGGGAGAGCACATCATCAGTGCTCCGGCCATGGTTATATATCACGGAGATAAACTGCACTAGAAAAAATGGGCTGATTTCATTTGTACCACGTTGTCTCCCCAGCTGTACTGAATAAATCCTTCCACAGAAGCAAAAATGGTCACAGATGAAGAGGATGTCGCAGAAGACACTGTGAAGCAAAGAGTTTATAAATATCTGGGTTTAAAACAGACGCTGTCACCAGCAGAACTTGAGTTAACCACAGTACACAGTGGCTAGTTGTGAACAGGAGCCTATTTCTAAACTGGCCACGGAATATAACATCCTCGCCAACCACACGGGGCTGGCATTACCAGTCTCTTGTCTTTTTCTATGAAAGCAGACTCTAAAATGGCTAATGCTAGCAGACAGTAGCAAAAGTTGCTTTGAAAAGAGACTAACTCCTCAGCAAAGGATAAGGGCAGCCCTGGAGACGGAGCTATAATCCTAACTGAACTGGGATTAGAGCAAAGCAAAACTAAAAGGAGTCTAAAGGGGAGCTAGCACTAATAGAACAGATGAGAAGAGACTGACTCATCTAATGGATAAACTGCTCCTTCACATCCAGTGGATAAGAGAGGAGGCCGAGGAGACGGAGACAACCCCTAACTGAACTGGAAGTGGAGTAAGGGAGTCATCAAGAGAAAAGATGAGATCTTAAAATCCTAACACAGCCAATCAGAGCCTGTCTAACCTGAAATCAACCGCTGAGAGAGGTCAGCCTTCCCTCTACATAATGAATCAGATCAGACAGAATATGGCCTTGAGGAAAGATGTTCCTGATCCTGTGAATATAAATGGATTCTGATGAGAAAGACGCTGAATGGATACAGAGGACTCTGATGGACTAACAAAGAAAAAGACTTTGAGAAACAGAGAAAGCTCTGGCACTAAAGCACATTTTACAGGAACACTACCTGTCTATACCCACTGAGAGATGGACTAACGCAGGGACAGATAGAAAGGTTAGAGAGAGAGATTGACAGGATGAATGACGGACAGAAAAGATGACACACTAACAAAATTCTCCGGAGACAGAAAGACAGATGGTATTAAGACACATAAGGAGAAAGACAGGTTCAAGACAAGCAGGGTCTTAAGACTGTTGCAGACCATTGTCCATTACTCCGCAGACAGATTTAAGGTTTAAACACAGATTAGCAGGCTTAGAGACGGACAGACATAGAGACAGGCTGATCGAAAGGGGACACAGACTGACAGACAGACATAAATTGACAGACAGGCTAAAAGAAAGACAAACAGGGTTATAGCCCTACGATTGTGGACAGAGATCCACTGTAATTCTGCACTCTGCGAGTGCTTATCTTCTTTCTTTGTTATTGCTGCAGAATCTTCTGATCTGTAAATCTATTGCATATATATTCGGGAGCATTCACCACCTATATTTTTGTGCTATATATTTACCACGGGAGGGGGGGTGGGGGTTCTGAAGGGGAAAGACTGATTATAGCAGAGAGTTTTTAGAAAAAACTAAAAAAAAAATGAAAGAAATATCAGAATAAAAGATATTACAACTATGTGCTGTTCACAAGTTACACACAGCATTTCAGTTCCTTTGTAACACGGAATTGGTTTATTTTAATTTCCTGTGTAACGTGAAGTTCCTCTCACCATCGCTGTCTTTCCCACTGAGGCAATCATGAGTGTCAGTGGTATTGTTGTCATTATTGTGAGATGCAAGGTTTGCCAGCAACAATCATGCTCTTTAAAGTTAATGTTTCATCAAGCATTCATCACAGATGGCAGATTTATAAACCGTGAACAGAAGGAGTTTGTGCTATGTCCATTCTTTTGCCCCCTCATTAAAACTGTATATGTCCTCCATAATCGCCACCCTTGTAGCACAGACTAGAGACTTGCATGGGACTGCTTTCTTAATCCTAATCCCGCTGGATTTCTGCAGTTAGTCCCGCAATGTGTGTGTTCCAGACCACCTCCTCCGCCTACGGTAAAGTTTAAACCTCCCTGTGATTTGCGTCAAGTACCGTCCCATTCCTCTGATGCATACCTGTCGCAATGATGTTCTCCTCCTGAATTCAAACGCAACATTTTTAACTACATTTTTGTAGATCATTTGGCTTTCACTGTGAGCCACCACGTCAACGCTAATGAACGTTCTCGGGTTCAGTCACAGTTCCAAGTCCAGTAAGACGACTTGCCTGATGTCCAATTTGTTCAAGTGTGTTTATTCTTAATTAACCTACCAGTGTGTGGTGTGATTTCTACACCCTACGATAATCCCGCTGCTTATTTTTTGACCACCCACAGCAAAGTTTACACCGCCTGCTCTCGCAAGATTTGTGTTGGGTCTCGCGTAATTCCAACCCCAATGAAGTCTAACACGGACTTCATTTTAAAGGTCTGCCGGAATAACTGCACTGTTTTGTAATCAACCGATGACATAATGCCACAGGATTTTGCACATCAACAGAGATGCTCTCAATAGAACCCACTTGTTTTAGGACAATGGCCAAAAACTCTTATCTAGCTCTGTCTCTGGTCTCTCACAAGGACATGGTAAGAGAACAAACATAACATTTATATTAATAATAAAAGTGATAACTACTAGTAAACTGCCCAACATGTAGTTTGTGGATAAAGGTCTATGTTCCAGATGTTTTAACCCACATCGTCAGTCTGTTTGTATCATTTCGTCATAGGTTTTCAATTTGTTTTGTGAACTATTGCTAAAATTATAATCTAACTTAGTTGAAAAATACACAGTTGTTTGTTGATAAAGTCTTAAAGGCAAGGTCTGTGAATCTTAAATGATCACCACCACAAGTTCACCTCCAGGTGAATCGTGGCTCTAAAGTTTCTCCCTGTGATGAAGATGTTTGGTGTCAGAAATCATTACTGAAATGAATGAAATCTGTCTTAGGGTCTTTTTTATTATGTTTTATTTGCCCTTGTACTAAACACACATTAATTATACATTAACATTATTTTCAAGCCTTTAATTTTATGTTTTTAAAAAAAGTTTGTACTACCTTTGGCAGTTCCTAAGTTGTGCACAGTAAATTTTAATCACGGTGTTTTGCTTGGGTACGCTGCAGTTTAAAAGCTAAAAGGCCTTGAATGTAATTTATTTCAAAGACACTGAAGCTTTAAAATGAACTGACCATTTGGGAGAAGATCTTAAGATTTCACGTTAAGAATTGGGTAAATCCAAACACATAACCGAGGCCACTGAAGTTCAGTGTTTCCCTTTGCTTTTGCTTATTTTTATTTCATGAAAATATAGCCTTATAATCTCAGCTTAATGTTGCTTGACTGGTAGCTATTTTTCAGATCTGATCTACCACCTACTCTATTAAATTTCTTACAGCTGGCAAGCCTCACTGTATTTAACTCCGGTGAGCCACTGGCGGCTGTTGTTGCACATGTATTTGGCGTTTCTGATGGTTTCATGTGCGAGAAAGAGAAGATATTTGACTTGTATGAAACCATGCATAACATCCATATAATACTGTCTTATTGTAAGAGTTGGGCCTGAAAATGCACCATATACCTATATTAATCGGTCCCCACATGACAGGAATACATGTATCAATGAGCATGAGTCACTGTTTTTCTGCTTTGGTGCCGATTTCAGACAAAAAAAAATACTTGTTTTGTTTTGAAAAGTGTTCTTTAATGGTTTGTAAAGTGAAGTTAGTGAGTATGGGTCCCACACATGATGAATACCAGTTGTTTTTAATGAGTCTGGGTGTCAGGGTGAGCGAAAGCATCTACTTTGCTTTCCGAACTCCTGCTGTCGTGACCACGGGCGCCGACTCCAACCAGCTGACAGAAAACTCCTTTTAAAGTCATTACTGATTTAAAAGCAACGTTAGCTACGGCTTCCTTGTTTATCACTGCGTCGTCTGTCCTGCACTGCATCGCTATGGTGACATTGTTTCTTATTACAGTTTGAAATGATTGTTGCTGCTCTTGTTGTTGTTGTTGTTGCTGTTGTTGTTGTTTTTTTCGGTATGGATCTGACACAGTGCCTACCAAAAACCATGGGACCCTCCCTGTCATCTACACACACACACACACACACACACACACACACACACACACACACATTCTTTACACATACATGCTCACACATAGATACAAACACACACCTGCTCCAGCGCTCCCCCTCATCAGAAGTCATTTTTTTCTAAGCTTCAGTCTATTTTGCCACAAGCTTTTCCTACTGACTGACCGCAATAAGACCCATGTGATTTGAAAGACTTAAAGCTGTTCCTGCCTGGGGACATTGGAAATATTCACCATTTGAGAAAAAAAGAAGAAATATAGAATAAAAAAGTGTTTTGTACAGAAATATATTTTTATGATGAAATTATTTGTAAAATGTATGAATCTATTATGTAAATTTTCAATGCAATGTAAGATTAAAAAAGGCTAATTGCTTTTGTAAAAAAGAAAAAGTGTCTTCCTTTTTGCTTCAGATGACCTTCTGTAAACTGATGTGATGTGACCTCCTTATTACAAACAAAATCTTATTCATGGGGAATGTACACTACAGTACAAGCTACAGATTATACTTGTAATGTGGAATTTAAAAGTTGGGACTGTAAAACTTGTTTCAAAGTCAGGAAATGCCTTGAAGGGGAAATACTGCAGGCACAAAGTGTATAGAAATATATATAAATACAGTAGCTATCTCACCTTGAGACGAACTCCCTAAACTTATTCCATTCATTCACAGTGGAGGTCCTTATCACTGGTAAAGAAACATTATATTCTCCACTGCACCTTTGACTGCAGCTCTTACTTTCTGCAACAGAAGCAGGTAATAGGAAAGCTAAATGCCAAGTTATTACAAGATATATTACAAACCTTGACATTTTTTATAGCTTGGAAGTGCATGCCTGCATTTTTTGTCAAGCATCCATTGTGCAAACCCCATTAATGAATGAATGATGCTTACAGGTATCAGTGTTGTTGTATATTTATAGACAGAATCAGATTGAACTGGTAATACTGCAGGAATCAAAGAGCAGGTTGACCTTTACAGCTTCTCACAAGCCCTGAACATTTAGTCCAAGCAGACACTGTCATTACACTGGGGAATACGACGGGCAAGCTTATATAGATAAAGCGCTTTGAATATATCCTCTGAGCTGCTGCAATGAAAAAGCAATATTTCACTTTTCTGTCACTGATACTCAGATTCTGATGACTTGCTTATATCTCAAGCAATCTAACTGTGACTACAAGTCCTTGGTTGCTGCAAATAATAGATTGCAATGTTTAATACACATCTTGTTGAATGTGTTCCTCAGAATATACATCTTAAATGCAATGTGGCACATATTCATAACACATACCATAGAGCTACAATTGAAATCATAAGTGCTTATGACTCAAATTTGTTTATGTCAATTATACATGTTTGGGCCTTGTGGTAGCCCCCCAAAAGATTCAACAAGTTTAACAGAAAATGTATAAGTAAACCCAGCACTACCATATAAAAAACAAATAATAATGTTAATAATTGGTGAGCCATGGGCTGCTCTGTTTTTCTTCAAACAAACCCTCTTTAGTTAATGAGCCAGTTCAATATCAGCTTTTCTCTTCCACCAACACATACTTTCCTGTGCATTTCTGTTTGTATAGTGTTTGCTGATGAGAAATGACACTTAAATCTGTAAAACACTTAAACAAAATGTGACCACTCATCTCTGTGGCATTTGAGAAGACCAAGAAGGAAATTGTTTCTTTACACAAGAGAGATAGAGCCCTATATGGCCTTTACTGCCCTCTGTTGGTGACCATTGGGAATTGCATCAAGATAAACTAAACTTTTATACATATCCCTCTGTCCTCAATCAGTGATGAGTTGCCCTACAACGTTTCACAATACAGATTACTAGGGTGATTTTATTTAGGCTCTATGGAAACACCTGTTCAGGTGGCATAATAAATCACATAATGACAAATGAAGTGTGGGCCAACAATAAACCCAAAATAAAAGCCTTCCCTGACCTATATTCTACGCCTTACAGAAGGCATTCTGAAGCCTACATTAATTTTCTTGTTCATATATGAAAGATTCATTGTTATATCCTGGTTATAATTTAATGGTTGGTTTGAATGTCAAAAAAGTCATTATTTATGTTTTTATTTTCCAGAATTCGAATGTGTAGGCTACTGACATTTATTTTAATCTTTTGAACCGAATATAGATATTGGCCTATATTTTGCCTATTCTGAATATAGATCACCGTATTTGATCATCTTAATTTTCCAGTTAACATAATAAGTAGCAATATTAACAGTTAATACGTAGTATTAATAACGTACAGTTATTTGTGAGGAATTAAAAGTAAAAGGTGTTTTACAGAGATGCAAAAACTCACCGGTTGTCAGGTTACTTTCCTTGTTGCCATGTAACTACGTCACACTGGCACGACAGGTATGTTCTGTAGCTACCTACGCTTCGTGAGAGCCAAAAGTGGCCTCAGTTTTGACTGCAGCCGTGGATATTTACTAACAATAAACCTGTCAACCACTTCAAGGTGGACGGAGCTCTTTCTCTAATGGACAATTCGTCGAAAAGGTGAGTCACTTTTGACTTTTCTTTCTTTCTGCCGCTGCTGTTGACTAAAGTTGTGGGCAGATTTGCTAAACCGCTTCAAACTCTGTGACTGTTGCTTTATGTTTAAGTTATGCTAACGGTCACACTACTGCTACAAACGTATTGCTTGTATGCGGGGAAATGTTACTTTTTAAAATTATGTTTAGCCCGCATTTGTGGTGGTGTACTGTAGCCTACTGCCTTGATATATGTTTAATTACTCATGATGCTAATTAGCTTAGGTGTTGACATGTTTTTGTCTGTAGGCTACAATATCGTCACCCTGTTAAAATAATCGCCTAACTAATTTATTCAAGTTTTGCAGAAAAAAAAAAAAAAAAAACTTCACCAAAATTGTAACATATGATATTTCTTGATGATTTTCACTGTAGGATGTAACAAAGGATGGCTATTGGCATAGTAATAACACTGTGTATAAATCATCAACTTAAGAGAAATTACTTTTTTGACAATTGACAATTTTTTGAACATGCCTTTGTGACTTAAGCAAGATATGGTAACACTTTATTTTAGGCATAATAAATCCACTTAAGTCACACACTTGACATAGGCCATTATCTTAAAGGGGTAAAATCACATGATCTGATCAACTGAGGATGTAGGCGATTTTACCATAGGTGGCCAGCGTCATGAGGAGATGATTTAGCAAAAAAAACAAAACACAATTTTGACAAAAAATTATTTAGGCTATTATTTAAACAGTGTGATGAAATATGACCTGTAGGTATATTTAATGTAACAGGTTGTTAGTTGATAGGACATATTTCAGAAATGATGCTAAGAGAAGTTGAACTTCAGTTATATAGTAGATTCAGGACCATATTTTTCATTGGAGTTAACAGGAAGCCTGGCGTGAAGATAAACGTACACTTCTAGTTAGATAACAACCCTGGCATAGAGCTTTTACTCTGAAAACCTCATTGCACTCAAACAGCTCTTCCTCATTCAGTTTGGCATTTTTAATTTGGAGGCAGAGAAGCCACCATGCTATAATTGACAAAGTTCAAATTCTGTTCATCAAATTAATTTGTATGATAATTTTATACTCCGACCTCAAGACATGTACTTGTCCCAGTTAAAAAATTTAACTTTTTTTATTACGAAACATAATTTTTATATAGGCCTAATCCAATTTAATACACTTTTCACTATAAATAGAACTAGACTGATTAACACATCAATCTCGCTGGCTGAGTTACATTTAAACTTGCCTTTCAAACAGAAAATTAGAGCAACACAGACAGTGAAAAGTTAAGAGTAGTAGGAGATCATGAAAATAGGTCTGAATGAAAGATGATTGCCTGTGTCTGTCACTCTTATTCATGCACACACACACACACACACACACACACACACACACACAAACACATTTCATATAGAAACTAGGGGTCAGGTATTTGGCTGTGTTCTTCGAATACTTTGGAGTGATGTTGAGACATGGAGTGTGTTGTGTCTCACTGTTAGAGGATATGCTGATATGTGAGTTTTTTTAGACTCTGCCTCACATAATTTGCCAAATAATTTTAAACGGCTCCTCCATGCTTCTTTTCTATCATCTTTTTTGTATGGTTATAAATATATTTCCTTCCTCTGTCGTTTTAATCTTCAGCCATGAGCGCTATGATAGAGAGGGATGGTGTAAAATAAGTTACAAATTACAAGGTTACATTGGCTCCTTATGATTTTTTGTTTTTCTGATGTTCTCTTTCGTCTAACATGGGGCATGATGGATGGATCTACAATTTGTGTGTTTTGATTATTGATCAGGGATGATATATACAACAATATTAGTAGTGTTATTTGGTTTTGACAGTCAATCAGTTGATGAAATTTGCAGTCTGATATCATTTGCATTATATTTCATTTGCCTTACATGGCCACTAGATGGCATCAGATGACTTCTGTAACTTCAGGAGAAATTCAGCTTGCATGGTGTATGATGTCAGCAGAATACCAAACATCAATGGATTTGACATGATTATATAAAATAAAGTAGGGCTGAGAGATTTGGAAAAAATATTTAATTGAGATTGCAATTTCATTGAAAATATATCAAACTGAATATGGTATGTAGAATGTCTTTTGTAGGCCATGATATCTCTGTAGCAGCACAATACTTAATTCAGAAAAGTATTATGACACATATTGCCTTTAACAAATATTGCACCTTCTGTGATTTGAATAATGTACTTGATCTTATTGTGATTAAGTTACAATTAAGTGTATTTGTTCAATCCTAGAAAAAAATGTAAGTCATTCTGTAACAAAACAGAAAATGTATTTGATGAATGGAAGAAAACATTACTTGGAACATGAACATGTTATGGTGTTGTTATTTTACTTTTGACGAGTCAGTGTTCAGAAACAAATTGATGGTGTGGTTTTGTCAGAGCCTGGATGAAGATCAATACTTATCTCTATTCCCAACTGGGGCAATCTGGCTTCTATGAAGTTTTCTATGATCTGTTCCAGAAACATCTTTGAAGAAAGTTGGGTTTAAAAAAGAAGAAGAAAATTTTTAGTAAAACATGCTGTGTTTGATTTCCTTTAACCTTACTGTGCTGTATGTGATCATTAGACCTGTGAAACTATATACTTATAAGATCATTATTAGGATTAAGAAAGCCTGAAATATGTTGGTTTCTGTTGAGAAGAAATACAAGCACCACTTTGAGATATCATTTTTGTAAATTTAAAATATTCTGGTCAGGTATTAAATTCCATTCATCGAGATTTGGACTTGGGTCAGTGCATACTTTTCTGAACACATTTTAGAGTGCATAATCTGGTGTATTGGTTGTAATATAAATGAGCTTTCCACTAACTGCATTTGATTGTAATGGCCGTATGAAAACAGTAGATGGCGCCAGTAAACCTCTGAACTTCTTTACCAGTGGTGGCAACATGCAGCTTTAAAATGTGTTGGTTGTTCAGTAACCTAAAGTTTGTCTCCAAGATGTTGGCTGAATTGTAAAATAGTCATTATCCAAATCCGTACATTAAGAAAAAACAACAAGAACGTAGAATGTCTGAATTAAAAATTAATAAATAACTGAATGTGTTAACAAGTAAACCGTCACTTTAGGATTTGGATAAGGCAGACTATGTCAGGTTTCTTATCATTATTTCTCAAGAAAATGTGAAATATAACAAACATTACAGAAAATGGCTATGGTTGGTTACATATTTTTTATGATAGATTTTATCAAGTAAATGTTTAAAATTAAAGTAGAAACGGATGATGTAGACACACACATACATACATATCTGCATGAGTAAAACATGCAGTCATTTTCAGCCATTTGATTCAAAATGAGAAGTTTTTCTCCAGAATTGAAAAACAGTAAAACAGTTGATGCACCAATGAAGCGTCCTTTGGTCTAATGTGCATTGGATTTGTATTGGCCATATGTCGTCAGTAGATGGAGCTTGATGACCTTTGATACTTGAGTTACAGACTGCTATACCTGAGCAGAAAGCATAAAACAGTACGTGAACTTCCGTGCATGCCTTTAAGATGAAGCACACTGTATTTATTTCTCACTCTGGCAATAATGAGAGAGAACAGAACATCACTGAGCCAAATTATGACGTATTTAAATGAATTGGCTAATTCCTTGTTAGATTTTTTTCTATATATCTTGTTTTTCTGTTTACAGATGTGAATCAAAATAGAATTTACACAGAGAAACTCATCAGTGGCTGTTACCATTTTCATCGTCTTTTAATTTACTGTCACCTTGCTTAACCTTTGTGATGCCCGTTCTCTGGTGGTGACAGCGAGGGGACAAAGAAGAACATTCAGTCCGCCGTGTGTTAGTCAAACTGGGACAAGCTGAGGCTGCAGGGTCTGTGGGAAAGGATAATGATGCAGTGAAGCTCCTCGAGAAGTCCTTTCGTGTATGAAGCCCTTGTGTAGCCATGTGAGTGTAGAGGAGAGCGTGTCGAGAGGGTAATTGCAACAAAGACAAAGACAGGGACCATAATTTGTCCTCAGTGCTACACTAATGGAGAGAAAAGGTGGTTAGGGATCAGGTTAACAGATTTAAAGGATGTGGATGATATTCTTTTTAAGACGTAGCTGTTTTTGTTTTAGAATTTTTTGTTAAAATATTGATTTTTAACCCGACGAAAGAAGCAAATTATTTTTTTAATGCTATAGGAAAAGTAAAAGTAATACATCTCAATAATTGGTATTTTAAAATGCATCGCTGAAGCATTCCCTCGTCCGCCACTATCTTTTGCAGTTCCTCTGTGTGTGTGTATGCCTGATATATGAAACATACATTCAAACATAAAACATACGACAGTAAAACATGTTTTCTTCTTTCGCTGCTTGCATTCTCTTCTCTCTCTCTTGTAATCACAGGAAGAGTCTTTGTGCTTTCTTTGCCTGCTGTTCCTCTATTATATCTTGCAGTATCCTTGAATCTCAGCTTTTTTCATTGTGCTTTCTTTTTCCCAGAGACAGTGTACAACTTCAGTAATACACGAATAAATAAATGCATATATGCCAACACAAATACACACAAATACCCCAATCAAATCAGTGTGTATTGCTGATGTGAACAATATGCGGTTTAACATAACCTGAGAATCTTTAGGAAAATGAGGTAAGGTTTTGAATATATATATGTAACAAAAGACCAGTACTTTAAGTATTTTGTCTTAGTCACTTTGAAGCTTTTAAACTTCAAATTTGATGCCAGTGTAGATTAAGTGATCATCACTTTTTCCTTCACTTGTATACCGTCAATTTTTTTCCCCTGCAGATTATTATCCTCTCATTTGGAACCGGAGCCTCCAGAACAGTTTATTTCGATCACCCAGCTTCCCGCAGTCTTCCTCCTGTGACAGAGAGCTTTCCCAGATTTCTCCAGCTTTCTGTCTTCGACTGCTCTCAAATCAATCTGGGATTAGGCTTGATTACACGGATATCCCTTTGGGACGCTTTATTTCAATGAATTAGTCGAGTGAATGAACAGAACTGCAACAGAACGGTATTTTGTACCAGCCACATAAATTATGCATATTCTGTGGATATCAACCGGCCTTGATCATCTTTTTTATGGTTTGAATTCCGAGAGAGAGAAATTGTTAATTGCCAGCCTTGTCACATATAATTTTGGCTGTGTTTGATGTACAATAGGGATGCAGTCTATATGTTGGTTATTTATTTAGGTGCTGATGGTGATGCTGTGCATGATGAAACGGAAACCTAGATAAAATGTATGTGTGGTGTTTTATGTTTTACACTACATGGTTATTGCTAGAATAATGTCAAGCTGAACAGCTGAACATATTCATTGATTGCAGAGAAACCAGGGACTTTGTGCCTTTTGTCTTGTATTAATAATTTGTGTCTGTGCAGCATATACACAGCTTCTATAGAGTGTTATGCATTTTATGTATTTATCTTCCCTGTTTCATTTTCTTTCTATGCCACATAATGTTCACAGCTTATGTGATGTTTTAGTGGTGTTAAATAAAATATTTGCAAAGCACAGTAGAAAAACTGCACCTTTCAATCCTAAAACAAATCCTGTGCACTTTCAGTTGAGTTGTGGGTCTTCATAGTGAGTAATAATGTGTTAATTTGTTGTAATTGACACAGTTAGTGTTTGTGACAGTGAGAAAGGTGTAAGCGTAGCCTCATAGTTGGGCAGTTAATAGCCGAGGATGGTGCAAAAGCAGTTATACAAACACATATTTTTCCCAGATGGAAATAATTTCACTCGGGGCATAATTACATTTATATGTATTTATGAGTCATTGTTAAAAGCATATGCATGTTGAAATATGATTGACAGAGGTGCATACGTCTGTGATCAGCGTGTCCTGAGATTCCAGTGAATCCCAGGGCTTGAAATATTTAAAAATGCAAATGGAATGCAACAATTTGCATATGGCAGTATTTAAAACCAGTGTCCTTGCCTAAAGAGGGTTTTGTAGTCGACAAAGAGAGGGATTATGGGTGGACACCCACCCGTGTTGTGATCGCAGCACCATTGGTCAAGTCACATTTCTGTAAACAAAGGGCTACTCAAGAGGCTTGATGGTGTATTTAGTCTAACATGTACAGTGCCTTGAAGTGCTGTGACTAAATGTAAATTATCATCTGGTTTAGAGGCTTTTGCACTAAATATAATCCTCATCTTCTTTGCCCTTGAGATGAGAAAAATCAAGCATATGAAAAACTTGTATTGTATTAAGATGCTAAACCAAATGCTCTTTTTATATATGTTGTCTCGATAGATAGATAGATAGATAGATAGATAGATAGATAGATAGATAGATAGATAGATAGATAGATACTGCTCATCAACAGAGGTAAAGTTAAGTGCTCAACCTACAGTGGTTGCTGTGACCAATCGATTAGCATGACATGCTCAGCCATGTCCTACAGCGAGGGGCTACAATGTTAGATTAAATGCCGGCTAGATCCTCATCAGGAAAAAAATCAATGGTTGTTGTTAAGGGCGAATGGTGTCCGAGGGGGGCTGGGGATGGAGGATTGTAGAGTCACTTTACATGGTGTGTCCTGGGCTGTTTGCACTGTGGCGCCTGCTTGTATTGACCTGGATAGGAAGCCCGGGTAGGGAGGAGGAGAGAGAATTTGTCACCATAGTTCTCCTTTACTCCCAAGTCACTGTTCACTTACACTGACTTTGTATTGCTTACTAATGATCTTACAACTCTTCCGCACCGTGGAGAAGGTAGTGAAATGTGTTTGCAAATTTCCACTCTTATCATCTCAACTTAATTTCAAATGTGCGATCAAATTTTAGTGCGCTAATGTACAACTCCTATCCTTTAATTGTGTCTATAAATTGTTGATACACTTTAGAATATACAGAACCTTTATTCCAAACCACTAAAATAAACAAAAAACACTACATTTGAAAGAGATATTGCAAATCTCCAAATGCAAATATGTATTAATTTTTGGTACTGCTGCAACTAATGAGCATTATTTTCTATAAAATGGCAGAAAATAGTGAAAAATGTCCATCCCACTTTCTCAGAGTCTAAAATGGTATTTAAATGTCTTGTTTTGTAAGTTTAATATGATAATTAAAAAAAAACCAGAGACGAGCAGGAAATCTCTTTTGAGAGGATGAAACAGCATTTTCTCCCATTTTTGCGTTTAATCAACTGGTGATTATTTTTCCGTCGAGCAACTAATCGATCAATTGACTTATTGTTGCAGATCCAATACTAATTCAATGGTCCATGTCTTTAAAAAAACATAAGGTGTTGATGTCTCACTAAAGAAGCACATAGTCATACTTTTTAGTTTGTCAGAAGCAGATCCAATCATCTGCAGTGTACTTTTGGTTTACCACCATTAACACCCCTAATGCAAGTAAATGCCTGTTGAGTCTTACCAGACCACACCGAGCAGAGTGACATTTATGGTCTGGCATGTGTGACGATAGTCTCCCGCAGCTACAGTGTTTTGGACACATAAGTCATGCGTAGTTGCTGCTCGGTACTGCCTGTCATAATGTTGTGTCATTACAGCAAGTACACACAGCTCGCTGGGAAGCACTAATTAGGTAGTATTAAAACAAAATAAACAGAAACAAATCAATAGTATTTCTTTGTAGCTAGCTGTCTGGCCCAGCTGTGAATGGAGCCATTCTTCAGTCAATGCTTTGAACACGTTAGTTCTTTTAGTCTATTAAGAAACAATGTGGGATAATTTGGGGGAAATAAAATAAATTTAATAGGTGTATTTACTTTTTTGCCCATTTTGCATTAGGCTGCCAAAACTGCTGTCCACAGAACAAAATGAACTAAACATCTGTAGAAAGAGAACAAAGACAAACGTTTTGTTGTTATTGACATCAAAAAGGTTTTTGTTGCCTTTTTTTATATGGACTACTGGTGATGCATGGACTGCTTCTCTGACAGTTGTTCTCTTCTTACTGGACCGCAACTCAAAACAAAAAAAGTTATCCAAGTTCCTGAGGTGGTGTGACCCATAGTATAATTTCACTCTGTTGTGGAGAAGTGAACAAGAAAGGAGACATTAGAATTCCCCCAGGTGTCCAAAAGCTACTGTGCAGTATTTATTTATTTATTTTCATCATTATTGAGTATCATATATTGTAAAGTAATGTATGTTTTTTTGTCCCTTAAAAGCACATGCATTGTGTTTATAATATCTTATAATACGATAATATATTTTTTTAAAACATTGTGCATTAGCATTAAATTGATGGGGTTTTTTTTGTTTTGTAAGGTGGGGGAGATGTTTTTTTTGTTTTAGTTTTGTCTATTTGCATGTGTTTTGAGCCACCATAGAATTATATTGAAATACTTTAAAACCTTTTGAAATCCAGCATGTGTTTGTTATGAAAACCAGGTCTGCCTACCACCTGTGTGAATGCGTCTGTGATGGTTAAAGCCCTGTGATACGTATTATTTATGCATATTTTTCTTTTATTAATTTGTTTTATACATTTTAGTCGTTTTCAGACGACATGACAACACCAAACGACCCAGTTGATGGGCACATCCTCTCTTTTAATATACACTTGAAGCACCATTTTAGAAATTATTTACCATTTGTCTATAATTACTCTACTTTCAGGCAACCATGTGCTTGAATAATGTACTAACAAAATAGTGGAAAAATTGTCTCATCAACTCACAATGTATTTTTCTCTCCCCTGCTCTGCACACCTCACACCCTCTCGACTCCACGACTCTCAAGGACAAAGAGGGAATGACTTCACTGTTTTGCTGGTGTGTGTCTTGTGTTTCTGGGGCAACAGGGAGATTACCACTGCAGCAAGAGCCCTAGGTGCTGCTGGTGATGCCAGATAATTATGCATAAACAAACGAACCTCCAAAAAAGGTGTGCTGCCAAGGCTCTCAGGCCATATCAAATGGCAGAAGTGAACCAATGAGAACACCAAATACACTTTCTGCATAATTAGAATTTTGAATTAGTGGTAAAAAAAAAAATATATACAACTAAATTATTCTGAGGCCTTGGCATGTTTTCCTTATTTATTTATTTTTCTTTTAAAAATGCGGATTTGGCTGAAGGTTGTTTATTGCAAGTCGTGCAAACCATTCTCCTCTTATTAAGTTAAATTCACAGTCATCATAAATTAGATGTTGACTGGCTATACACGGTATCTATTATATTATATAAACTACATTACATTACATATTACATTAAGCCTCCAAAGTAGTGAATACTGTAAACACTGTTATCTTTTATAATCATTCAGGTGTAGAGAGGTGTATCTTTTTTGTGGTTTAACTCTTTACATTAGAACAGTAATTAAGATATATTTTACAGTAGAAAATGGAAATTTAACCAATATATATGGGTCACATGAAGCAACACATTACAACCAGAGATGTAATGTTCCTGAAAAAAAAAATCCTAAGTGTGTTTTTCTGGGAATTGCTAAGACCACCAGTAATTTATTCAATAATACAGCAGAGAAAATTCACAATTCAAGACAGAATACATTATAGTAATATAATGATTTTATTTTGATTGTTTAAAAGGGTAACCCATAATGATAAGAGCTACTCAAGGTTTACATGTTTGAGTCATCAAACAATCAAATGTGATAATACATTTTCAAAAAAGTATCTCCTTGATTTAATGTAATTTGCAAAAAAAGAAACACAAAAAAATAGCATTTGCCTTTTTCATGTTTTTACTGGCAATTAAGGTCTCACAGTATGCAAGGAGCATTTAAACCTGCGAGTCAACTGAAATTGCTGTGAAGTGCTTGTTAACAAGTGATTTATGAGTCTGGCTTATTACTGTGAGATTTCATTGATTTGTGGAAATTGCCCACCCCCGGTTATTGTGTGCTTTTCACAGAAGAAGTCGGGAGGTTGGTCAAAACTGATTTACTTAATGTTTAATGAGTTTTGTTATAAATCTTGCAGTCACCGACATGTAGACGGGTTCTGTAGTGTAGGTGGGAGGAAGATGCAGTAACGCCTCCATACAAACAGACAGTGGAGAGTTTTGAAGACACCCAGGAAAAACCTTAAAATCATCTTCCTCTTCTCAGTACCCTGCAGTTTGTACCCTCCAATTTCCCTCGCTGACTTCATGCTTGCCTTGTCCAGAAAAACTCTTCCCCTTCATCGTAGCGTGGGGGATCTCCAGAAAAACCAAACGATAGGCGGAGAAGGACCCGCTGGGGTGTGGGATTGCTTGTAGAGAAGCACCCGAGCGCTCGTCTGCAGGATTTGTTTGACTCGGGTAATTGAAAGTGTTTTAAACTATTATAGCAACTGGAGGGCTTGTTTAACTGTCGAGCTGCCAGTCAAGCGGGTGGGCCAAAAGCCCGAGCCCGTCAAGGCCTGTCAGTCAATGGAAACGAGAAGTGTCGGCTTAATGGATTTCTCCACACCGCTCCGTCTACGCACCCAGCAGAGCTAGGAGGGAGGGGGTGGCAAAAAAATAAAAATCAATGCATTGTCATGTGTGAGTGTGTGAGCCATCAAACGACCAGGTGGATTGGAACTGTATTTTCCTTGTGTTGATGTTGAGATGCAACACTGGGAGTGAGCAGGAGCTGTTGTTTACAGTGCATGTGTGTGTACTTGCCTGTATCTCTTACAGCAGTTTGCGCGTGTGTGTGTGTGTCTGTGTGTGTGTGCGCGTGTCTGTGTTGCAGTTGCCTAAGAGGAGCAGGCTTTCTGAGATAGACAGACGTTCTCCGCTTGTCTCCAGGGGCTTTTGTTGTGATTTGAGGTGTAAGAGGGGTCACACCACCCTCAAAACAAGTTTGCTTTTCATCCCGTAGTCTCTCCACAAGTGAAAAACTGCCTTTTGTCTGTGAATTTGTTCTGTGGTTTCCCCAAATGTTGACTCATCAGCAAGACACACTACTCACTATTACTGACCCAGTAATAGTGAGCAGCGAAATATTGTTATATCTTTTTTCAGCTAAAATAAAAGGCCATTAGTTGATCAAATACAATTTTTGTGAAAGTTAAAAGTCAGGTTTTCTACCATTTTTTTCCAGCTCAGATGTTTAACATTCCTCTGGTTTCAGCCGTTTTAAGTGATAGAAAGACCGTTTGAGACATGCCCTGGGCCTCTGAGATGCACATTTTTCACATTTTCTTTTCAAATTGTTAGTTGCACCTTGATAGGTATTTGGCTGGGTGATATGGCCAAAATCTTCCATTCTGATAAGTGATAACAAGATATATCATAGTAAAGAGAGCTTATTTTTGAATACATACTTCAGCATCATACCAGTGACACAAATATAACTCATTTCACCTCCTGGTTTTTCAGTGTAGCGATAGAAAAGATGTAGGAAATGTATATGCATTCAATTAAATCGATCTAATTCTCAAACTGGGAAACTATTGTTTTAAGTAAATATATAAACACATTCTACGTTTGGTGAATTTTTTTTTTTTTAGTGTTTTACACAGCATCCCAACTTTTTTGTATATCATCATGCCCATTCATAATTCAGGCTATAGACACAAGTGACTGTTTTAATTATTTACCTCATTAAGCTGTTATTTTTTAGTTAGTGGAGACCCTTTGAAAAGTGCCCCTGCTACTGTTATCAAATAACAATCAAATTAGTTGTTACTCAAATAGTAAAGAAGTTGGAACCAGTAACTTTTATGGGATATAATTTTTTCTTCTGAGAAAATAACTGAAATATTAAATTAATTAGAAAAATGTTGTTTATTGACTTTCTCTTTATCACCTATTTGTTTCAATGACCACAGGAAGACAGCTTTATGATTATATAGAAGTTGTGTATGATGTGGAAATATTTGATGTCAACATGCCACAATATATTGGTGCTTTGAAGACACTATTAAAAGAGGCCATTCCTGCCTGACACTGCACTGAGTGATTGCACTCATTAGTAACAGTATGTGTTACTAACCGCAAAAATATGAAAAGAAAACCACAGGCAAGCAGACAAAAACATCTCACATTTAACCATTTGGATGTGGTCTTTAACAGAGTAATTTCCCAAATTTGCAGTCTAATCTAAACTGGTGTGTGAACAGACGAAAGTCTGATGGATGTCTTTCCAGTATTGCAAGGCCTGCTACAAGGCTCAGACACAACATGACTAAAGCATTTACGCACAGACACCTTGCACACAACTCCCCCACCTCTTGAGTGCCTCAGAGATGTATTTATTTTATCATTTCTAGTCCTGGTCGCAGCGAAAGGCTGTCGTGGCACGTACCTTTGCTTCATCTCAATACCACCTTGTGTGATTTATAGCCAGCAGATCCGGCTCCAGCGCCATCATTTTTAACCGCCCTGTCTTTTATCTCCACCAAATGATCGTATTAACCACTGCCAAAGACTAACACAAGGCAGAAGGAGATGTCTGTGTTGAGCTAAACCAGACTACCCTCTGAAAGGCATCAAATCATTTCACCATGTTGAGAGCGAAAAGTGGTAATTACTTGTAATTGGGGCTTCCAATTTTTCTCTCGATCGTCCCTCTTTTGCTAAATTGGATGATTTCCTTTTTTTTCTTCTTCTGGAGGGATGATAGATACCTCAGAACCTATGAGGGGGGCCAAAATTGAAAACAGTTTTTGTTCCATTTGAAATGTATCGTTGTTAATGTTAGTCCCTTTCACATGCTCTCACACACACTCTTGCGCTCCCTCTAAGCCTTGATATACTTGAAAGAGTCATTACTATGCTGTTACATTTTCTTTTACATATGACTGCTCTCTGTGGTATTTGTAGCTCTTCTTTTATTCATGCGTGTTTATGTGTTAAAACGGACACACATCTCTTTGCTGTTTGTTTGTATCCATCTCTGCAAGGCCAAACAACTCTCCAGTGTGTGTTTCCACAAGCATCCCCCAACAGAATGGTTATGAGCTATAACATGGCTAAATATTTGCAAAGTTGAGTGTACAAAGCTGTACATTCTCAGTTTAAATGTTTTTAATGCTCATACGTATGGGATGCTCTGAAGATCAGTTGGCAACTTGGTTCAAATCCTGTCTTTACAGGGTTTTTTTTAAATATTTGAGTCAATATCATTGCTTCACTTTAAGGCTGCTTAATTATGGCAAAAATCATGATCACAATCATTTTGGTAACTTAATTATAATTCAACTGGAAAACAAATAATAATTGTATTTCCCATTGTCTGTAGGTTGACTAATCAACTAATTGTTTCAGCCCTTTGATTCTCCCTTTCTCTCTTATTCCTAACATTTGAGTATAAGACCAGAAATAATCACTGCTTAGGAGAGAATCACTACTTGATGAAACAAGACTCTGCAAACATGTTGTATTTGCAGTTACATTTTGTACCAATAATCCCAGTTCTGTCTGAGCGATGCAGAAGATGGCCAACAGAAATTTTTAATTATAGTAAGTCAAACAACTTATTATAACACACAAACAGATGGTTCGGAATTTGCAATGCATGAAATGTACATAAACATTTGTAATTGCTGTGAATGCGTCCATGTTTTAACACATGCATAAATAATCAAATTATTCAACAGGATTTTTCAGTGGGAACTTGCTCTTTTCCAAAAAAAATAGGACACAAATAATTGCTGTATTGCTCATCTTCCTGTGTAAAAGAAAGACAAGAAAATGAGAAAAAGGGGGAGAGAGAGAGGGAATGTGTGGCAAAATGAAAGCAAGGAAGGAAGACAGCCAAAGATTTGACATAGTGCTGGAGGAGTATTTCCTTCTTGTCTCACTGAATCAAGTAGTGGTGTCTCAGCAATATTTTAATCGTGCTCTACCATGAAGTTTCTCTTGTTGTTACATGTGTGTTCTTCCGTTTCACACACACATGCATATTAGACTAACACACACACGGAGACTTGTGAACAACCGGCCTTGTGTAACGTTTTTAGATTATAAAGCTGAAGCTAGAGGCAGACAGTGTTCTGCACTGGTGTGAAACTAATAGTAAGGAACACAGAGGTTCTACGCTGAGTAATCCAATTTGACCTTGTCTATGAGAAGACGGTCCATTGAATAACATTCTTCTAAGTACGGCTCTGGCAGAACATCTCATGACCCACTTTTTAAGGATCTCAGCTCGCCAGCTGAAGAACACTGTTCAATGACATTAAGTGGAGAAAAAAGACCAAAAAAACACCCTGAACTTTGTAAAAACTCTATGAATGTAACACTAAAGCATTTTTCTCATCTAATATTGGATGATGTGACGATAAAAAAATTAAAAGAAAACAGCAAAGAGAAAATCCCCTTTAGAGGAAACAGGAATGGCTCTGTATATTTCTCACACCGTATGGCTTTGTGGACATCATTGCCTCTCACTCTCCATATGCTCAGTTACACTTTTTCCTCACACTGTACGACTGTGTGAGGCTGAGGGTAAAGAGCTCACTGTGTCCTGCCAGCAGTGGAGACATCAAAAGGGGCTATTTGGCAGAAGTTGGGGGGCCGGAGCACATAGGATTGCAGCAGGAATAACACAGGGTGAGATGTTATTATTATAAGGCTGATTTAGGACTATTATGGAGAAGCTCTGTGGGGGTTTCAGTGCTAACCACCCTGACACACACATATAAAGCACACATATGGCCTTCACTGGCGCATGTTCATAAAAGCAACATAGAAAATCCACACAGCAACATAGCTTGTTGGCAAATTTCCCAGCATGGCGTAAATACTGCAACACACACAAACACACACTTATACACAGGACTTGGAGGGAGATAGATTTGTACACTCAGAAGGGAGGGGTGTGAGGTTGTCTGACGGCGAGTAAATCATATGTGACAGAACCCAAACTCGACCGAGGTGTGTCTCTTGACATAGTGTGATGGGGCGCGCCCTAATGCATTACTGTCCACCAGGGCTTTTGTGTATGTGGACGCCCATATGTGTATGTGTGTGTGCAGGCAAGCATGTGTCTATGTGTTTGTGTATGCATCTGGGCCCTCTTTACTGCAATGTTGTGAGCAGCCAATCATTTCTTCCAGTCTAATTAGCACACATGTAAATTCAGGGTAACCGTGGAGCTCATCCAGGGACAACCAACTGCGATATGGCAACTGTTCACCATGGGGGGGTTGACTCAGTGTGTGTGTGTGTGTGTGTGTTGTTCACTGAGTTTACACAAGATAAAACAAAGTGTTGGAGGCGTGTCCACCACTGGTGACCAATGAAGGCCAGTCATAAGTACTCGTGTTGAACCCCTCCCCCCCGGCTGCCACTAACTGTTTGACTGACCATCACTGACTCTGTTCAGGACACCATCATCACCACCAGCAGCAGCCACCAACCGGATTTCACCCTCTGCTATGTCAGACATCATATAATGTCCCAAAAAATTATCCTGGGTTTGGTCAGGGTGAAAAGTAGTCAAACGTTTCAATGACAGCATGACAAAGTGCAATACAATACATTTTATCCTTGAGCAGTATTTGACTTTAAGGCTTCCAAATATATTTTAGGCCCTGCTCTACTTAGAAGTTTTCAATAAACCATTGTTATGTTTATCTAAAATAAAAATTAAAAAATCCTCATTTTATGATTTATTCCGCTATATGAAATCTCACAGTTCTCCCATATCAAACGCCATTAAGGACTTACATTTGCAAACAGGGGGTTGGTTGGGGGGTGGGGGTGGGGGGGTTACGTTTCACACCTGATGTAACAAGACAGTGTTTCCTCGTTGGCATCTGGGGGAGGGGCAGGAAAGGATGGGGGGACGCTGGATCAGAGGGGATAACGACAGGAAGAATAAACACATGAATAAATAACAGCAAAAGGCAAACAGAGCCCAGCCATCAGTCCGATTTGGCCGAGCCTTGTCGCTCGCTTGTTCACTCACAGCTGGGAAATTCACGGTAACTTGGTTTGGTGGAGGAGGAAAAAAAGTCTCTCTGAAACATTGGACTCACCTCGATGGCGGCAGCCAAATGCATGTGGCAGATGTCAGCATTCAGATTTTTTTTCTCCCCATAGTGTCGGACCGCGGCAAGAAATGAGTTGTGGGGTACTGGAAGTGTGTGTGTGTGTGTGTGTGTGTGTGTGTGTGTGTGTGTGTGTGTGTGTGTTTATAAGTCAAAAAGGAGACAAAAGATAAAATTATATAATTACAAATAAAAAGGGCTGAATGTTGTGGTCCCAACAGTAACATTCGAAATAGCTGAATTACTGACAGCACTGAACAATGATGAGGTTTAAGCGCTGAGTTGAGGTGAAAGTTCTGAAAAGAGTTGAAGATTAATTTGTTTGTAAGTTTAAGCACTATTTAAATTTATACAATTCTCAGGAACATTGAAGCTGCTATTTTGAAATAATTAAAATTTTACTGTTTTGGTTTTTTACAACTCGTTTTAAGAGCTGTCTCATGTGAGCCAATTGGTTTTGTTTGGTTTGCAGCTGCGGACTTGAATATAAGAAGAAAAATATTAAAATGGGATGTGTATAGTGTGGTGACGTTAAACCCCTTTCAATCAAACAATAACTTCATCATGTTATATGCAGTGACTGTGATATAAAGTGAAGCTGGAGGGAAATATTCTTAACCATGTGGTAATTAATATATTCTTGGGATTTATTAAATTGAATTGTGATATATATTTCCATGAAGCTATGAGCTATAAATTATCTATATATTTTATCGCCTTGCCATTTGAGAGTTATAATGTAAATGAATGTATAACCGTTAAAAGCACTTGATTTGTCTTTTATTCATGTAACATCATTGGTAACACAAGAGACTACTACAAATAAAATCACTGGTAGATTTTTATTGGAGAAGCAATATAGCAAAATATGCACCAATATTTAACACATTCAATAATATTCATTCATTTTCAAACCTGTAGATCCTGATTTTTGTATAACTGAGCACACAGAATGTACATGTGTGCACGAGTGTGCTTTTGTTATTAACATTCATTCGCAAGTTAGCAGAAACAAGTTTTTTTTCCAGGATCTACCCGACAGTTCAGGCTCTTGTATGCAACTCCCAGAGGAGAGCTATATGGATCTTTTTCTCTGGGCTTTATCTGGGTGCACAAGCAGTAATAAATACACATCTTATATATGTGTGTGTATGTGTGTGTGTGTGTGTGTGTGTGTGTGTGTGTGTGTGTCTGCATGGCTGACTCAAAACCGACCCTTTGAAGTGAAGTAACGATGAGGGGAAGTTAATTACGTCCCATTATGCAGGCTGGGTGCGACCATGCACCAGTTAAGGCCATGTTTTTCCCTTTAATTAACTAGAAAGCCAAACGCTCGCCTGTCAGGGAGCTGCTAAAAGAGCATTTCAGAGGAAGAAACCCTCGGGGCGCTGATGAGAGGGCGCTAGGACTGGCCACATGTTAATGGCGAGGTGTTAGCATCTTAAACCGCGTTATCACTCGCCACTCTCAGTAGTCTTGCGGAAATGTGCAAAGGGAAATCTTGGGGATGGTCTCCAGGGGAAAACTAGCAAAGCTCCTTGACTTTGAGAGTTGATGCTGCAGCACTACAAAGTGTACAGGACTGGAGGAAGTTAAGGAACTTTTTAAAACTGCTTAAAAAAGAACCAAAAGTGCCTGAGCGGTAACTTCTTAATTAGAAAGTCCCTTGGATGGCTTGTGGATATGTAGCCAAACTGGAGAACTTTGGAACCTTGATTATCATCTCCAGCCTGAAATGAGTTTCTCCAGTGCAACACGCAGGTTAAAAATCGCTCCATCAAAGCTGCAGATAGATAAATTCACAGATTGAGGAAGTAAACACATTTTAAAGTTTTCAAGCATCAATTTATTTACCCGTGTACATGTGTGACTAGTTTTTGAAGAGCTTAATTTAAAGAAGGAAAATATTTTTCAATATTCTCAACCCACATCAAAACACTGTTGCTTTTTTAAAAAGAGCATACACATAAACAAATATTTTTAAAGCTTCAGGATCCATGTAAAATTGATATTTTGTCATAATATGTATAAAAATGTCAGCACAAAGATTTTGGAGTAAAGTATTTCATCCGAAGATGCCATAAAGTTTTAAAATAATTACTTCTTTTATATTATGCTCAACTATCTTAATAACTTTTTTTTACTCAAAAATATTTTAAGAGTGGCATGATCGTCAAGTGAACTGTAATGTGACCAATATGAAGCCAGTGTTTTGTTTACCAATATCCTGATATTCTGATGTTGATATTTATTACAGTAAGCACAGAACAAAACACTTCTTTGGCAGTTTCCCTCTTGCGGTCAACACTTGAAGTCAACTGAAACCTTGATTATAGATAATTTTGTCAACATGAGCAAGTGGACACCACCTGTGGTCTTTAAATGTTTTAGCTAATTTGCCAACCTGTCATTGTTCCATGCTGGAAATGAAGCTGGAGAAATCAAACCCTTGTGCACTGACACCGCTCAGTGAGCTGTAGACTAGTTTGCAGGTTTACAGTCATTTCCTGCCTTTAGCAGACAAACAACTTAACATCTTACTTTAAGCCCCTTGTTGAAACTTCACAGTGTTGTTCACCTG
This sequence comes from Centropristis striata, assembly GCF_030273125.1. Taxonomy (NCBI): domain Eukaryota; kingdom Metazoa; phylum Chordata; class Actinopteri; order Perciformes; family Serranidae; genus Centropristis; species Centropristis striata. The sequence goes on from NC_081530.1 coordinate 25,086,777, forward strand.
AGGACGGTTTGCCATGTTCACTCAGGATATATACATGCAGGCCTTGTAATGTCGGTTATGTGAGAAATGACATGATTGCAAAGAATTAAGTTGTCAGGTGCTCCTGGTGTGGGTAACTAGAACTAGCACACTTTAATTGGTGTGTGTCTGTCTTTTTCTGTGCTGTACTCCGTAGGATAGCGATAGTTGCAGGGAAGCATGTTTTCAAGGCGAGCAATTAGACAGAAAGTGACAGCATGAAATATGATAGTTACGTTTATACAAAAGAAACATTTTGAGAAGATAACTGGGATAACTGTTTTTCCTTTTTCTGCCTGTTATTTTGCTCACTCCACTTTGTTCAGTTAGCTGATGCTCTCTGACCATTGTCAGTCTACAGTTGTCTCTTCTATTTTCCTGCCTGCCAAGGTTTTTTCAGATATATACACCCATGATTTTTGAGACTTTTTTGTAAATGTATTTTTTTTTTAAAAGATGCAGATAGCAGAGAAAAGAGAGCTGACCTAATGCCACAAATCATTACATAAATCAAGGCATGTTTTCACCAACACATGTACCATGCTTAAGATGAATACATAATTCACAAAGCCTCCGTGCAGGGAGGTTAATTAACATGAACCACACATGCAAATGTTGCCAATATACAATACTGTGCACTGCCAAAGGGTGGTGCTAACCACAAACTGAAATAATCCTGTGTTACACACATACATTTGAATCCAGAATATATGGCCACAATAAAATGTATATGTAGTCCACATTTATACATTTTATAGGGTCTGATATTTTAATATGTAATTTAGCGGCATCAGGTTTAGCTCATGCCATTGTGCATACACACATTTGGGGGCACACATTCTTTGTCTCACTCTCTCCACACATATTGACCGGTCTGGGCGTCAATGACTGTGCAGATGACAACTGAGTTGTTATTAATGGCCACTGCGTTCCAATATATCCGTATCTGTGCTGGGAAAACGGTCTGTAGCCTGCCCACGCTCCTTCCCCCTCACTGGGCTCCAGCTGTCTGGCTCCACTGTGTAAAAAGATCCAGGCTTGTCTCTCTTCTTTATCCCCTCATAACCTCTTAAACCAAGGAAAAGCAGGGAGAATCAATAATAAAGATGCTCCTGGAAGTTCCAACTGGTTGATAAATGTTACGGGAAGACATTACAGTACAACACATTTATAAAGTGTTCTGAATGCTTCAGTGAGCAGAGGAAAAGTGCATTTTAAAGGCATTGTGCAATTAAGTTACAAGTAAGATTTACGTAAATTTAGTTTGCATTTTCCCACCCTCTCCCAGTTCAATAACATTTAAACTCTGATTATTATGTGTTCGGAAATCCAGTAAATGAAGACATTAAAAGCAAACCATGACAGCGGAAAGCAGGGCATTTGATTGTATGTCCTGGATAGAAGAAGAGTGTTGAAATAGGAAGAGGGCCTGCAGCTTCACACACTGTCCGCTTCCTCCACACAGCTATTTCATTCTCCCAGTACTCACAGTAGAGGTTTCTCTCCCCTCTTATATCTTACAACACCACCCCCCTTCATCTAATCATCTGTAACCATTATGTTTTTTCACACTTCTCTATCCTCTTGTGACTATCGGGACGACTGCAGGCCTGTCGCCACCCTGACTGCTGCTTTTACTCTCTGGTGCCTCAGAAATCATGAGGCCATAGTAGTGCATCCTTCTCCCTTTCAGTCTTTAATTCATTGATTCCGCTTACCTTTCTATTTTCTTGCTTAAATTCAGTTGTTTCGTGTTTTTCTCCCTTTTGTCCATCCATTATTTCCTCCTTTCTCTACTAATGTACTAATCTTTTTTTTTTGTGCCCATACCACACCCTGTGTGAATGCTTCATGTATTGTCTGTGTTTATGAAATCAAGTAAATGAAGATCTAATGTGAGCCTTTATGATTTGATGATGTTGCAGCTGTATCTTAGGTGGTAATAGGGAAACACACATCTATCTGCAGTTGTTGTTTATGAAATATTATGAAAGAATGTCCCTTACATGATGCATATCATGATACAGGCATTACGATTCAATATGTTGCAATATATTGGTTACTGGAAGAAAGGCAATATACTGAAAATTTCAATCTAATTTTAGGAAAACTGTCAAAGTTTACCTTTTTTTCTAATCAGGACAGTGAAATCTGCAAATGCATTTATCACAGTTCCTGTAACATTCAACTTTACATTATAGCACAGCCTTTGTGCAATATGTAATTCAAAAAAATTAAACAATTATTTCCAAATCGATGTTTTTGAAAATCAAAACAGTATTACAAAACATATCACAGTACTCGGGTGGTTTCTTACACCCCACTAGAAAGCTGAAGCTATTATATATATACATACATACATACATACATACATACATACACACACACACACATATATATAAATATATTAATCCATAATCAAAAAAACATTACATTTTTAATATTAAGCAAAGAACATGGCTATTTTACTTCAGAATATTGGAAAAACGTGTCACATTGGTAAGGGTGTATAATAATAGATCTGAGTAGATTATGCAGTTAACCACCCTTGTGGTGAAAATCAGGGATTACGCACTACCTCTTTTTTTTCTCTTGCATGCACACACACACACACACACACACACACACACACACACACACGGCATCTATTTCTCTGAAATGCACCAAATTAGTGGGTAGGTACAGTACAAAAATACAGAGCATTCAATTGCTCTTCTTTGTTATCATTCACATCCTTTACAAATAAAGCATTTTCTGTCTTCTTTCTGTCTATGTCTCACTAGTGTTTCTCTCTTGTTGGATGCTCTTTCTGTTCTTTACAGCCTGCTCTCACTCTTCTTTTTAACTCTGCATCTTGGTCTATTCTTCCTGTCTCCTGCGCTGTTTCTATTCCCCCTCTCTCTTTCAATCCTCTCAGTCCCTATTCTCCATCCCCCTCACTCTCCGTCTCTTTTTTCCCCTCTCTGTCTGTCTCTCTTTCCGGATGGGTTCCGGCTGTTGAGCTGGTGGGGCTGGTGGCCGGTGTGACGGCTCGGCTGTCTGGTGTCGCGTGCGATCAGGGCGGACGTCGCGCGGCGAGGACGATCGGAGCTGAGCGCCTCCGCCTCACCGCGGGTCACCTTTCACGGGCAATTAGTGTCGGAGCAGAGGCGCGCTCGCCGCTTGTCGGCCCTGCTTATTGTGAAGATCAACGGCAATCAGTCTCACACTCCACTCTGCACTCTCTCCCTCGCTCCTTTCACATCCATGCCTCCAACTCTCACTCTCTCTTCCCCCTGTCTTTCTTTGTTGTCTCTCTATCTCTTTGAGTTTTCCCCTGATGTGCTTTTGCAGCTCTCTGGCTAATGGCTGCTGTCTGGCAATATGTTATCCGACTGTTCAGCTCTCTCTTCATTATACGCTCTTTGACTTATTTGCCACTTCTGTTGAACAAAAGTCATATAATGCTCCACAATGCTCCTCTTGCTTCTCTCTGCACATTGTTTAATCCCCCCCACCCCCCATAGCTGACTGTGCAGGGTGCTTCCTGTGTTTTGCTCTCAAGGACTTTTATCCATATCCCTTTTTGGTTTACTCGCATCATCAATCTGTGGGCATCCCTGAGTCAAAAGTTTCGATTTTCACCAAGTGGTCACATATTAAACTTCCTCAGAAAGCAACATTTAGAAGTCATTAACTCTGTCTTTCATTTCTTATGAGGGTCAGTCTAAGTTTACTGGAGGTCAATAGCAATTGGGGATGGGCAATATGGTTGAAATCAATCACAAAACCAGAGCTCAACCAATATATTCGCTTATCACACTTATATCTATATTGGTGTATAGCTGATAAATTACAAAAAATTACTAACTAAATCACTAATAATGAATCAGTCATAATCAATTGTAAAATTCCCTGCTAAATTCTTCCTTAAAAATGTTTATGTTTATGTATTATTGGCAGATATGTCATAATCAGATCTTTAAAACTCTCAAACTTCAATACCTGTATTGGTCTCAAGAATGCAGTGGGGCTATATACAAAATGAAATGTAAATCTGCCAAAGCATTTTTAACATTTTTATTTTATTATTTTCATATATATAGGGTTTGATTAAAAAAAATCCTCCTGGCAAACAAACAAACAAACCAACAAACACTGAACTGAAAACATAACCTCCTTGGCAGAAGTAATAATCAAACTGATGTTCAAAGCAATTAACTGTTTTCCAACAATGCTATAGTAAGACAAGAAGATCTTGTAATCTGGGATTTGTTTGCAAATAGCAGTTGAGCTTCTTTGAGTGTTGCTGAGTCCACACTGAATTCAGACTTCAAGGTTGTGAGAGTATGCACTTACTGAAAGCAAGTTTTCAACAAAGATGATGTGTGTCATTGTGTAACCACAGGCCTGGTGTGTAAGTGTGTTTGTGTGTGTGTACATTGCCTGCAGTTGACTTTGTGCAAGCAAAGTGGAGATCTTGGTTGACACTTTGGTGCTGTTTTGTCAGGCCAGTAGAAGATCCTGATCTGAGAATGACCTTTTCACTTTCATGTGGGCATATTTGTTTGAGTAATGAGTTTTTCTTGTATGCAAACAGTGACATAAATTTGTTTTTAAAGCAAGCGTTTATAAAGTCTCTCAGAATCAGCACACCAAAAGTAGTTGGATTCCTAAGCTTTTAATCTTTGATCATTTGATGCCTGTGTTGCCTGTTGTTCTTTTTTTTTTTTTAGTAGGTTTTAGTTGAATAAGATTATCATGCCAATTAAGTAAACAAATAACACAAAACATACTATAAATAATATTTTTATGGACGTGTAAGCCTCAGTGTACCTTTTATTTTTACACTTTACGACAAAAATCAGTTTATTTTGTGTACATAGCAATGTACGCAGTTCCTTAAGATGGCGATGAAATTCACTGAGCTGTGTGCACTGGATAATATCTTTAATCCTGACATGATGTGGTTTTCCGATGCATCTGGCACTTCCAGTTACAAAGCAGAAATATTGGTTTATTTTGGGCATGGTAATGACAGAAAGTAATGTTGATGGAGGTGCTGTTTACACTGGTGCTTCTCGCATAGGCCTGTCACAATAATTACAATATGAACTTATTAAGTTTAGCAGAAGTTCGAGAGTTCATGTCAATAAATCTTGTTGTTATGTGTGTTTGTTTGTCACCCACATTTAAAGACAGCACCTAGGTAGGGTTTTTTATACAGTGCCATTAACTGAATTAACAGAATACAATGCAGAGACACATTTTACTGTAATTTTTGGTCACCCTGCGTAAAATGACAATAATATCTTTTTCGCAATTGTTTCTTGGACAATGTGTGTCGTCCAACTTGGCCTCAAATCTGATTTAATATGTTCATAATTTTGCATAGCTTGCTTTGAAACACCCACACATATAAAAGGGTGTTTTATGTAATAAAAGTTGCAAGGCAGGTGACACAAAAGGTTTTTTTCTCACTTGGGCTTTGCAGACAGCTCAAGGAAACTGTAAAAGGAAGCAGTTTGAGCTCTTTGCATGGTGTAATAGAGTGTTGTGTGCAGGTGCATGCAGATAGAGCCAACAGTAGTAGTAATTGTGATTCTTAATATATATATATATATATATATATAATATATTGTGTCCTCCATACATACATTATCCTGTGAATTTAGAGTCCTTGTGCTGTAACATTTCTGCCACACTGTAACGCCCCCTTTCCCACATTCAGCTATAAACATAGAAGAGGAAAAATCAAGGAAAAAGGGCAGGCTCATTTGCATATGGGGGCTTCATTAGATAAAGCTAAGGACAGCGAAGAGTGCATCTTCAGCCACAGTGATGAATAGCTGCTGCATCACAAAGTCGCCTCAAAGTAGTCTCGTCGTAACCCTCATTTGCATCAGTGCCTATTTTTTATATATTTATTAACTCACTTAATGGTGGACACTTACCGTTATTCCTGTGTCCTCTTGAGAAACCTCTGCTAGTGTTCTGCAATTTAAATAGGCTACTTTTGATGGCGTTAGAGAGGCTGTGATTTAAGGAAAAAAACGCAGTCGGTTGTGATGAGAATGACGATCGGGAACTTAAATGTGCAGAAAAGGTGTTAATTACATGATGTTTTAATAGAGAGCTAGTGGTGCATAAATTATAAGCTTAGATTTAATCACAAGAGACATTTCCGCTGAAAGGTTTCATGCATACACACACCGTCTTGCACAAATAATGATCTCAAATTTGCTGAATAGTTGTACAGTTTTGGGATTGTCTGTGAGAAATAACTTTAAAATGAATTTACATTAACTGTGTCAAATCGTATGATTAAACGTGCTTGTGTTACCCAAACTTAAACTTAAGCTGAGCTTGGTTGTAGCAGCTAGTTGTCCTGTCAATCAAAAAAGAACTTTTTCTCTATTAAGAGTTACTCTAGCGGCTTTAACTTAGGTGTGTTGTACATTACATTATTTGCTCACTGCCCCCAATTCATCTTTTTTTTCTCTAATAGAATATTGGAAATAAAACCTATTTAATTCATTTTGCATATCAGTGCCCACATTCATCAAATAGCTCTAGTTTTTAAACACTAAGCTTGTTATCTTAGTCAGACAACAGACGATATGATTATAAATTGAAAGTGTCTGCTCCCAGCAGCAGCAGAGTTGCAGCACAGTGTAGGATTCAGATTTTACTTTTCGTGTGACGTGATTTAGGGGAGTTGTTCTCTTTATCCATCCATGGAGTTGATGGAAAAGAAGATGGCAGAGGATTTAGTTTTGTGTTTTCCATTTTCCAGTGAAGGTTCCTGATTGACCAAAGCTTTACCTGCTGCTATGGTGAAGTTAACTGCTGCTAACTGCAGCTGTGTCAGTTAACTCAGTTAGTAATGATGCTAGGACTGTTCAGAGCACTGGGAGAGTGTTGTTGTTGAGAGTGACCGAGCAAGAGGCTGCCGGACAAGAGTTAATCTCAGAGTGGCTTTTAGAGAGCTTCCCAAAATAAAAAGCTGCAGACAGACACTAAGCTAGTTATATTTGCTGTTGGACTACTGAGTATTATTAGCTGGTGTGCTATGTCTTGTATTATTGCACCTGCTTATTGCTTAATGTTTGGCTGTGTGAGTGCAGTTGTCCAGTAGTTTTTGATCATAAGCAATGTAATGCTGGGGAAATTAAATGTGATTGTGAGTTATTCCCTGAGTAGTTATCAGAGGAAGCTTCAATTATCACATAAAATCCGACCTCTGACTCTTTGATGGTACAACTATTTACTAAATACTGAAAAACAGAAGAAATTTAACTTCGTCATGAAGGTGAAAGATATCAAATTCTGCCTTTTTAACAGGTGATCAGTGCTGAAGTCAAATTCCTTAAGAAAACTAAAGTTCATACGCCTGGGATTTCAGATCTGTTTTTTCTTTAAAAAATGAATCTGCTCTCCAAGAAAAAGCAAACAGTAAACATGCTAAATAAATCATATTTTTCTCTTTCTATCCCTCCCTTCTCTTTTTTACCCTCTCTCTTTTTTATTTATTTTTTTATAAATGGACCCATGGGCGGTTTCGTATCCCAGGCCTCATGCCATGCTGTCTTTTGAACGCAAACCTGTGCGGATGGGCCTTGAACGGCTGTTTCATCTAGTCATCCAGGGCCTGACGAGATTTGACTGGTCCAGTCCCAAGTGAGTCCTGCATCTCAGCGGCTAGCCATCACCCTCCATAAACAAATCGAGCCCAAACAATGTCAGATGTTGGCTTGCATTTAAACGATGGTTGCTCTGGGAGGCGAGGAGGAGGGGAGGGAGGAATAAACAAAAAATAAAAAATCAAGAGATCATGAACTGAAGCTAAAAAATGTGAGCTGTTTTTTTGTTCCAAGATTTCTTGACTCTTTTCACACAGGGTATCTGGTGCCCGGACAGCTCTTCATTATTTAGCAGTAACACACACATTAAAGCTCTCCATAAGAAGCTGCCAAACATTTTGTTTCCACCATAACATAAAAATCCTTTAAGCTCTCTAGCTTTCTCGTCTTCATGTCCACTGTTCATGTCCATGTGCATGCAACAAAAGTCCCCGGCTGGACTCAAACTAGGGACACTGCAGCTGGATGGTCTGTACCTTTTATGCCACCAGGACATCCCACCCCTAAATACACCTCTTTTGTTGTGTCTTAAGTAAGCCTGGTCTTGGCTTTAATAGCCAACACCAGGCACACTCTGCTGGTGTTATGAGACAATCTGTGCTTCAATATCATCATTCAGGGTTCTCTTCATTGTACCAGAACCCTAGGGTGAAGCTAAGCCTGCCTTCAGGACTGCAGTGCTCTAAATCTTAAGAACTGGTCTTTTTTGAAAGGAAGAGGGGGGAAAAATCTTCCCCAGAGCTTGCAGGCAGGACTTTAATTTCTAGTCCCAGGCGCTGATTTATTTGATTTTTGAGGAAGTTTTGCTAAGCGGGCTAATGAGAAGCACAGTGCTGTTGAATGATTTAGTAGGAAGATGGAGCTCATACAGAGAGAAAGTCTAAAGACAAATTTTCTTTTTATTCCCTAATTGGTGAGAGGAAGAAGGGAGTAGTTTAACAATAAAAAATGACAATTAAAAGAGGGTTACTTACTCTACTTGGGCTGTATGTTGCACAATTAGACAACATAAACGGCAACAGTGAATCATGTCATGTCTCTAATGGGAGACTGTTTTCTTTTTTTCCAAGAAACAAACAAACTGATCCTACATTTGGACTCAAACCAACAAGGACCACCAAACTAGTCTGGTCAGAAAGTAGTACACAACTCAGTAACACTGGTGGACAAAAAAAACTTTAACTTTGGTTAATTTATATCGTAAGTGATTTTATTGATTATTGTATGAATTATTCACTGGTGCTTTTATAAAAGACTATTTGTTTTATTTGTTTTTGAGATGATAGGGCTATTTGCACCACATGTCACAAACCTTAAGTGGCCAATATATTTCTTCCAATTTTGTCGCACCCAAAAGTTAAAAAAAAAAAGTAATTTTTAGAACAAAATATTATCTTTGAAAGAAAATATTTCATATGCATTTTGACAAGAACTCTCAAAGACTAAAGCTATAAATGGTCCATTTATTTTCTTTAGCCATTTGAAGTTGTACAGTATCGTGCTTAAAAGCAATCAATCGCAGTCATAGTTTTAGATTATTCCCACATGAAAACAATGGCAGTTTTGATCTTTGAATTGTGTCAGTAGATAGGTAAAATCTTAAAGGGGGAAATACTGATTGGTGATAATAAAAATGTCTAAACTAGTAATATGAGTTTTGGCAAATATAACATACATCCGGAAGAAATTAAAATGTTCTGCTGGCTATTAGGTAGTGTATGTAAGACACTCAAAACAGGTTTTGATTGTAAGTGGATTTGCTGTTCTTGTAAATACGAACTTTGACCCCTTACAAGTGTAGCGGAAGGAGGATTAGGCTCATGTTTATTCAGCATGTGTAACAGCCCCTGGGACAAATCACACTCAAGAGTGGCTGTCGCCCCTGGAGACTGAGAGAACCACCTAAGGGTGTGGAGCTAAATATGGAAATTGCAAGACATGCTCCAATATGCATATTCACTAATGTGCAGTTCCTCAAAATAAAAACAGCCCTTCGTTCACATTATCCACCCCTTCGTCTGTCTTTTGCAAATACCACAGTGTAAAAATGTAAAGCTGCCATTATCTGAGGCATGTTCCATTAATATAAATAAACCCAAGTCATGTTTTTTCTCAAATTTCATCCTTTTCCATTTTGCCTGTATGCCTGTGGAGTGACTGAGAGCTGTGTTTTCTTTTTTTTTTTTTTTGCCTGCCTACCACAATGCTCCGCTCACTCAGGTCTGCTTAACTGCAGCTGAAGTTGTCACTGTTAATATGGGTTTGTATTCAATCATCCTGTCAGCTTCTGAGAGGCATATGAGTGACAGATTTAAGAGGCAGTCGAACTGGGGGCTAAACTCAAGGAGGGCAATTTCTTTCCTGTGAACGTAAGATCTCCGACAGACAGCCGTTAGCTGCCGAATGTTAGACAACACCGTCTGGTCCAGTAAACGCATTGACAGTGATCAACAAAGGACTGTTGTCTTACCTTTTTTTTTTTTTTTTTAAATTGTCTTCCTGCGGTCTCAAAGATCAACTGCTCAGTTTTTTTCCCTGCATTCGTCAAATGTTCACTGTCTTTTTTGTGTGTAAAGCTGTTGAAGTAAATGAGATTTCCCAAAGAGCTGTGTTCGCAGAGACACACTCAAAGTGATATTGACATGTTGTCAAGCTGGTGCCTCTCTCTGAGGACGTCTTGGGTTGTTGACGGGCCCGGGCTGCGATCATGATTTTTTCCCCTTCTGCTGTTGAGTAATTTCAGCTTGTCTACCAGAAATGATTTGTTGCTCCTATTTTTAGTCCAAACTCCAATCTTCTTCAGTCAAGTCAGTCAGAAGTTGTCTCAAAAACACCTGCTGTGAAGTTCCTCGGAGATCACCTGTCTGAAATCTGGTCAGTTGAGGGTTTCTTGATTGAGCTGAAAATGATGATCGTGACGGGGGATTAAGAGGGAAGCAAGGTGAGGTGAGGCTTGTATTATGGAAATTTTACTAAAATATCGGTGAAAGATGTCTTGTTGTTTAGTGGTCTTCAAGCACAACCTGGCTGTAAGTAGTTGAGAGTATCCTCCATGGGTGTGTCTTTGGGAATAGCAAAGTATACTGAAGGTGTCCGACAAGCTCAGATATAAGGTTATCACTCAAACAAAAGCAGTGGTTCTTCAAGATAGAGATGCTCCATTCTTCAATGCATTCTTATTGTCAAAAATAAACACATCTAATGCTGTTTTAACAACATTTGAGGGGATACTACATCTTTTTAGTTTCAGATTCTTGGTTTTACTACAAACATGCTAGCTTTGCAAGCTGTGCCTACATGTTTTGGCCTGAGGATTTTAAATTCAAACCTGCATTACATGATTTTTCACAACACATGACCTGAATGTGCACATTCTGACAAAATACAGTGGTTATTTGTTTTTTGATACAATGTAGCTTATCTTTTTAAAGAAGACTGAGCATTTACAGTGGCAATGATGAAAACCGATGATCTGTATGAATCAAGACTCAGTTATCTAAAAATGGCATAATCTTCAGTGCTGAAACGGTGTCAAATAGTTAAAGGTCAGAAATTCCAGTACCATGATGTGTCATGATATCAAAGTTTTTCACTTGTTGTTGTGACCCAGAAACCCAAACTATAAGCTGAAAGATGCTAAAATGCGACTCCTTTCACATGCACCAGATGTTTTGATCCATTGTTCATCATTGGTCAGAGCAGCTTTAAATAAATTATATGCATGTTTTAATAGAAGAAGCTGGCTTTGTGGAAAAAGGCAGAAAAGTAGCTTAAATTACAAGACATGCTTAAGGCAGCTCATATTGGTAGCAGACTTTATCATGAACCTCTATGGGAATCATGCGATAACAAAGTAGGAATATTTTCCTGTATGAAAAAGATGTATTGCTTTCATGTTGCAGCTACCCTCAGGATAAAGATGCACAGTCAGAGCCCTGCAAGGTTGAATGGTCGAGGTCATCAGGCAGCTGTGTGACATATTGTCCTGATGTTTGGCTGTATGGACACCTCGTGGGCCTTCACCCCCACATCTACTCATCCCCTCTTGAAACACATGAGGCCAGACTAGCTCAGATGAGGAGCTTGTGGCTGTTGACCATAAAAAGAACATCAGGGCAATGAGCCACAAAGAAAAGAAAGCATAGTGGAAGAAGGGTGGTGAATAGGGAGGTGGATGAAGATTGAAAAAAAGAGAGCGCTGAGAACAGGTTGGTGAACGACTGAGATGAAAGTGGGAGAGAAAGATAAGAGCAAAGGATAGAATAAAGAAGAGCATGGCGAGGAATAAGACAAAGAGAGATCGAGAAAGCGAAAGAGAGATTGTGCGCTTTGGGCCAAATGGGAGCTACAGTGCTCCAGCTGTGACCATAAAACAGCAGGTGGATGCCATCATTAGGCCTGGCAGATAAAGCAGGAATCCCAGAGTCCCAGCTCTCTTGATGCATCTCTTGGCGCCAGGCACGCATTCACTCTAGCATCATGCATAGATGCCGTGACACAAAACATGACTGCCATTGAATTTAAGAATGACTCAACCTAAATGTATTGCAGCTAATGTGACTCTGAACACTTTTGTCAAGTAAACTCCAGTTTCAAGATAGTCTTCTTGGTCTGTGGTTTGTAGTTCTGGAGACTTATCTAATTATTTATCTGATATGTCTCAGTGCGGTGGTGATTGTGGACTTTGAAGTTATTATCAGACATTGATTGTTTAAACTTAAACTTCCGAATTCTGGTATTCATTTCAAACTATGACCAATTGAAATTATTGCATACCATTTTTACCCCCTTTTAGCTTTTTGCACTGTTCTTGGGTAATTAGAAAAAGAGCCTAGAGGTTAAGAATCGGCTTGTAATTGGAGAGTCGTCGGTTCGAATCCCTGTACTGACAGGTCTAGGACTGAAGTGCCATAGCGCAAGGCACCTAACCCCCCTGCACAGCTCCCCGGGCACAGTAATGTGCTGCCCACTGCTCCTTGCATGGTGTGTTCACTTGTGTGTAAAAAAGGATGGGTTAAATGCAGAGGTTGAATTTCTTTTTTAATCTTTTTCTTCTTCTTTCTTTTGGCATATCTATTCATTCTGTTTAACCCTGTTTCTGAAATGATTCAGTTTCACTCCATTTCTGTTAGCATTGACCTTATTTACTGTGATCAGAAAAATATTTTCATTAAAGAAAGCTGGTTTAATAAAAGACAAAATGAATCAAGTCCAATAAATTTCTTTACTCAAACTAAATATTTGTTCAAGGATTTTTATTTTATTTTTCAGGGTGAGCGTATCGTAAATATGAAGAAAGACATTTGATGCTTCACTCAAAAATCTTAATAAAGGCTTCAAATGTAAAACAAACAACACACAATTACACACATAGTTTTCAGATTGCATTTTTTTGTCCTTGTTTTGTTCTTCATATTTGATTTAATGTCCATCCTGTTCCGCCTGATGAACATCTTACATGCCACTTTGATAATCAAGGTTTCATAACATAGTACACTGATTCAGGTTTCAATACAGTTCTCTCTTTTACATGTTTCATATGTATAAAAAGAACTTTAGCTGAGCTTTTGATAAATAAATAAGGACTGCTGTAATGCATAATTATCTGAAATGTTTGCAATATCGTGCACCCATCTTATTTCATCTTTTTGTTCTTTTTTATTTTATAGTTCAGTGTAAGTCGCTGCAAGAGTTTGGAATTTAGCTGGGAGTGTACCTAAGACCTGTCATCTGGGATGATAGTTTGATGGCAGATGAGAGCTGCCATTGCAGCACCCTCCAGGTGCCCTCGGGGCTAAATGGATGGCTGCAACATGGCACTTTTAGAAGGTGCTTCTTCGCTCTGATTTGTCTTCACTAGCTGTGTTTTTCCTGCCATTAGCAGACATGTCTATTTTGGATGCACCGTTGTCTTATACTTTCTGATTCCCAACTTCTGACTGACCTTTCCCTGTTAATCTCTCCATGTTCCTGTACAGTGTAAATACTCAGAGAGTAAATCAAAAATAGGCATTTGATGTTAGCTGTTTGGAAGAAGTTTAATCCTCATTTGAAGTGATGACTGACATGCTTGAAAACTCTTTACTCCATGCTTAATGAGAGATAATTTCTATCTGAACTTCTTTGTTTGCTCATGTTGTTTTTCTCTCTTTTATGAATACAATATATTCATTCAATTAACTATTGTAGACAGGAGAAACTTGTTAAATTGAAATCTACTCAATCAGTGCTAACAACCACTCACTGAGAATCGCTGTGATGTGGATGATCTCCCTGATTCTGTTGTTTTGGCTTTGGCAGCTCCTGATGCATCTTTTGAGTTTTTGATTGGTCTTTCGCTGGAGTTCAGTATTTTTCTCTCTGTGGCCTCAGCGGGGAGCGAAGTGGCGTGTGGAAGCATGTCATCCCCTGATTTCCTTTTAAAAAGCCGACCCTGATGCTTTTAAATGCATCATCAAGGCAATGGGCTGTCCAAGTCGGTTACAAGTTAACCAAATAAACACTGACAATGAAATTAATAATGCATATTGTTTGCGAATGCCTCAGCTGGATGATTTGACTGATGTATGCAAGGATGGTAATTTATTGAAAGTAAATTCATGTAATTGTGCAGCGGAACTTGATGAAGCAAAAGAAGGTGTCAGCACGGCTTCCATCATCATCAGAAGAAAGAAATCATTAAAGAGCAAAAACAAATCCAACTTCAAAGGACGGTGCAGAACAAACACTTATTTTATGGATGTGTTTCATTTAGACCAAAGTTCAGAACGGCTGTTATGGTAAATATGTCAGATTTGTTGTTGGTTGTTTGCGGATGTGATAGTTTTGGTTTATTTATTTTTCTCTCAGTCCACAGGGATGTAAACACTCACTCTGCACATATCAAAGTAGTCAGTGTAAATTTAATTTGAAGATGAGGGTGAACAAGAGCTAAAATGTAGTTGTCATTGTCGAGACATATTTCCAGGATGAGGAGCTCAACCGACAAGACGATCCCAGTGCCCAACTTGGTAAAAATAGTTTACAACTAAACTGTCTTTATGATTATGATGCCAGCAAAGTGACATGATGTGAACATGGTGTGTTTGGCTCACTGGTTTCAAGGAGTACAAGTGACTAACTTTAAGTGTTGTACCAAAAAGTACTTTCAGCCAAAAACAGTCAAATAGAAGTAGGCCTGTCTTAAGTCTTTATGGGAATTTATGCCATAAGGGAATTCATATTTGCTTGTACTTTATTTTGCTAGTTTAAACCTGACTCTCTTAAGGAAATCTTTACCCAAAGATATCCTCACAATATGGCTGACAGAGACCTTTGACTCAAAACGCTGCCACCATGATGTCACGCCTTGGTTTGTGCACTCCCAGTTTGAAACCTTGTGTTTTTTGATTGTGCCATCTTGTATTTTTTGTAGCCAGAAGTGATTATAAGTGACCATATTTGGATGAGAGGGTGGAGCTAACCCCAGCGCTTACTGCTTGCGTGGTAAGCATGGTGCATTTGCAGTCTGTGGTTAACTGTATAATACTGATTGGTAGTGGTCTGTTAATAAGATCAAAACACATATACAGCAGGATACTTGTGTGATTTACTCTGCTGTTTATGCAGATTATGCTTAACTAAACGTGACAAAAATGGACCTGAAGCAAAAAATTATGCAGGGTTTTCTCTGTGAAATGCGCATCAGAGTCAGTGTGGATGCATTTATTTAAATGGGAGCGAATCCTTTCTGTGAGTCCAAAGTTCTGCAAAGTGCAGTTCATGACACTTGCACATTGGCGTCATTTTCTAGTGCTGGAGGTTGCAGCTTGATACAGGCACACAGTCTGAGGCCGAAATTCTTGGGCGTGTTTTTTGTTTTTGACCTTAAATTGTTTTTATACTTTTTTTTTTTTTTTTTTTTTAATGATATGAATTGTACATGGTTTTTCAATTTAGTTTATTACTTAAAACATTTTTTTTGATAGTTATAACAAATAGAAGACCAGTGTTTTTATCAATGTGAAATTGGGTTCAAATTCATAACTTATAAAGTCTCATAACTCTGAAAGTCTCATTCATACTTTTTCCTACATCACATACATGTTATATAACTTTATGCTTTGGAGTGAAATCCAATGAACACAAATTACTGTTTCAGGTTGGTTGCGTTCAAACATAATTTGAGGCACAGACCGAGAAGCTGTATAAGTATATATGTAGTTGCAGTTACGGATTTTGTTTTGGCCTACTCTTCGTCACCCTAGCCTTTCTCTCTTCCTCCTGCTCGGCTATAAATGAGTCTTTAAATATCAGTCAGTGACTGCAAACAACTCACTCACAACTATGCTTATATCTGCCCTCACATCAAAATGGCCTATTTCTGAAAGGGCCCCGTCAGACAGAATGTGACAATGGATGCTGAATATTAATAAAGTACACCATATGTTCCGGACAAAATATTATCCATGCATTATTAAATGTGATTCACTTTGTCAGCCGTTAATTAACGCTTGTTAAAACATAATAAAAGAATGAGATGTTGGACATGATTAAAGAAATTAAAGTTTGTTGTAAACACAGAAATCATATAAGGGGTAATGAGATAAGAGAGAATAAATTATTGTCAGTGAATGTCTTTTACTTTCTTTGTGGGCACAGCTAAGAATTCTGATTGATATGTGGTCTTTGTTGTAACTAATTTGAATATTTGAATCGTTTGCATATTAAAGATTCTGGTGTTTAAAAGCTTATGATGCTGTATATATGGCTGCATGTCTGTCTTTATCTATATAGGAATTACAGCGGGTTGTTGAGTGCAGCTCAAACATGCTGGACTGTTTCTTTGCTGTCCACTATTGGAGCATATTCATAAATGTAAAAAGGCTTTGAAAGTAGGATGTTTAAACTGTCAAATATGCTAAACCATAAACTTTAGAACATGGTACTTGGACATAATCTTCAGTTCGCTTTGCAGAGCTATGCATGTGGTTTTGTAATCAAGGATTTTTCAAGGCTTCATTGAACATAAATTATATATTTGTTCATTGTGTGGTAGGATTGAAGTGATTTGGTTCAAACTTAAAAAATATATTTTCAAAGGACACGACAATGTGTACAATTTGGTACTGGTGTCATGTGCTTGTTGTTCCTGCATGTCTTTTCTATCGATTGTCCTTTACATAGACTGATGCTGTTTCTTCAATATGCATAGTCATGAGAATTGTATTATTCACAGCCTCCGACCCAGTTACAGTACAGTCAGGTCCAGTGCACCTGTAGAGCAGTCTCGTATCAGCATATCTCATGTAAGACCTGTTTTATTTTATTTATATGTCTTTTTGGATCATAAAGCAAAAAAAAAAGATTAATCAACAGAGAATACACCCAGTCCATATGCAGAGCCTGTATCTTTAAACAAACTGTCAGGAGTTTGTAAAGTTGTGATATCACAACTATGCTATACAGGATAGGTAGAAAGTCATTCCATGGGCTGTAATAACAGTGCAGAGAAGCCCATAGCATAAATGCAAAAGACCCAGAATCATTGACGAATCAGAGCAGACTGGGTTTTTTCTGGAGAAGGGCTTAAAGAGATGGTGCTAAAATTGATACGGGGTACAAAAAAAAAGTGTTATCATTTCAACTGTAGTATGAACCTGAAAATGAGCGTAATGTGTCTCCTTAAACTTTGATGTGAAAACATCAGATTTCCACTCAGTCAGAGAAAAATAAAGTGTGCGTCCTGGTTATTGTTCAGTAATAAAATGCTTCCACACAGCACGGAGGATCTCTCCAGTCTGGCTGCTGTCATCTGAGAAGTAATTCAGACAGGACAACAGGAGAGGAGTTTGTACCAGCATCTATAAAAGTAGTTTAGTTGACTTTCCTAACAGCCCATTGACTTTCGCTAAGTATCTCTGCTATCACCTTTCTCTATTTCCATTACATTTCGTTTTATATCGCGGTAATTTTGAGACAAGACTCAAGATGTTTGTTTTCCTACGTTGCTCTGTGTGACACAGCTAAAAAAGAAAAACTAACGAGTGCAACATGAGATTCAACTCAGCAGCTGATGATTTGAATCATGAACACTTAGGGGGCAGGCCTAGTGTGTATTTCTGACTGAATAAACGTTTTTGTACACTTAAGCGTTGAACCAATCATCTAAACCTGAGCTGATATCCAGTATCTTTGATGAATAGCTTGTTGGGACAAAGTATAATGAAATGATAATTAATAAACTGAGCCTGCTCACATGACAGCATGACTTGGTTGACAATACAAGTCAGCTACAACTGAAGTGATTCGTTTCAAAATCCAAATCCAGATTTAACGTGTTCCTCTGTCAGATGAAGAATTGGAAGGGGGAGAGCAAAATCACCCATCAGTTTTTCTTCTGTCTTTTGGCGTGTTAATTTGATTTCAAACCGCCAAACATGGTGTCATGGTTTTCTGACAGGGCCTTGGGAGAGAGTTTATCTCATCATTAATTAAATATCATATTTCCCTACATGCTGCCTGTGCTTAATTAGGAAGAGGGGGTCATTTTGGAGGGCTTATTAACTGGAACAAATTTGTTAAAGGAAGGAGACCGAGACAGATAAAAGAGAGAGGGAGCGAGGGGAGAGAAGCGCCTCTGGGTTCAGTCGTCCCTGACAAGGCTTGGCTTTCGTGATTGATAACTGCACCAGTCACGGCTCGAGTCAGACTGGGAGAGATGAAGGAGTAACTGGGGAAGAGACAGAGGGGAAGAGAGGAAATCTGGGAGGAAGGAGCAGGCGAGTGGGTGGGGGCTGGGAGGAAATGATTGGAGACATATGCTAGCTCTCAAGCAAGATAGAGTTAGACAGAGAGGAGGGAGATGTAGGACGAAGAGGGAGGGACAGTGAGATATGAAAACAAAGAGAGAAACAGAGAGAAGGGGATACAGAGAGATGGTGGAGATTGATTGCAGCACTGGGCCACGTCACAGACTTTATTTATCGTATCCCAACCTCTCCAACATTCGCATGGTATTTTTAGAATGCTAGATATAAATCATAGCAGTACAAAATATATAAGTATGATATCTCTACAATTTTTTGTGTTTTATTGTCTTAACTTTCATCAAATCCAGAGAATGTATGCACTGCTTGGGAAAAGCCAATCAGGCATCGGTGTCGGATTCGTGTGTGACACTGTTTCCCATTTCCCTAATTCAGTGCGACAGAGTGGGTTTGGCCAGGCCGGTAAAACAACAGATGTTTTGCTCGAATGTGACACCCGGGTTGCCAAAAATTCCCAGTGGCAGTGCATGTGTTTGAGGCTGACCTAGCACAAGTTTTGGCAAACGGGGAACAGCAAGGGAGGATATGACTTTTGGGCACAACATAATTGCCATCAGAAGTGATAGGATATCAGAAAATCTTATGAAATAAATAAAAAATCATCTTAAGTGGAGAAGTCCCACCCTATAATTTCACATTTGCAAGATGTTTTGGAGAAACATCAGCAGGGCACTCAATTTCAGTCCATATCTTCATCACTCTGCCTGTTTGTGGCTTAATTGTAAACTATTGCTGGTGGGAAGTCAGCCATTCTTAGGGAGGCCATGTTTTGAAAGGATAATTTAAGGGACCTCTACATGGTGTAGGAGGTACTGTACACTCAGATCCTTCAAGTTCAAAGGAAAAAGATTACTCCTTCAGAATAAATTGTGGAGGGGTTTACAACATAAGACACAGAGCTTTTGGATCGTCCGCATTTTGAATTTCTTAAACATGCACAGAACATATTAGTTAAAAAACTGTCCCCCTCTACAGTTGGCTGGAGGAAAGATGCCTTTAAAAACTTGGTAAACAACTTTATCCCAGTGTTAAAAGTGATGTTGATGCATGTGTATATTGGAGTGCTACTTTCCTGTGTATCCAAGGACAGAGGTGTGTATTCAGTGTTCTGTGAACCATCCAATATTAGGGCTGGGCGATATATCGATATAAAAGATATATCGATATATTTTTAAATGTGATATGGAATTAGACCTTATCGCGTATATCGATATAGTTCAATTTATTTTCTTTCTTTATTTATAAATGCTGCCCTTACAAGGGTTCATCATATTTAGTTATTTTGTAATGTTTGTTATTCTTTTCTTATATAAATATATTTCATAGGCAATTTTTATTTAAGATATTTATTTATTTAAATGTGCACTTTATGGAGCTTTTATGAAAAAAAAGTTACTCTTGTTGTTATACAGTATTTATGTTCACTTAAATAAACAGTTTCAATAAAACTACTTGTGACATGTCATATTTGGCTTTGACTTTGACTGAACATTTGCTCTCACTTGTGATATCAGGATATATATATCATTTATAGATATCCACCCTAAATATATCAGGATAAGACTTTTAGTCCATATCGCCCAGCCCTACTGGAAATACCACTAAACAAGTGAACTTCTGGACACTGAAATAATGACGGAACAGTGCAGCTGTAAATCATATAAATAATATCACATAGTTGTTATTTTTACATACTTTTCACTGAGTCCTGTAGGCTTGTTGTCCTCTTCTTGGCATACAAATGCATTTTGTGTCCTTAGTATGCATTACCTTAAGAATACAACACTTCTTAAACTCATCTTGGATGGTGGAGTTGTGTAACTTAACACAAAACAGATGTGTTCATAACTTGCATCGCTGCTTTTTGAATCCAGAGAACAACAAACTTTATTAGTCTGAGCAACATTATCACTTTGCTCCAGTGAAAACTTCTGAGAGCCATTAAATCTGGAGTGGACTGTCTTTGAAGGCACGGGCAAACACTGGTGCATTGATTGACAGGGTTGGCCTTGCCTTAATAGAACATAATTGGGCAATTTTGAAGGGTCTCTGAAAAATGACCAAATAATAACACATGACTTATCTTGAGACTTGTTTTCTCAGATAATTGTGCAAAAAGCATCTGGCACACCATTAGTTCCATTTTCACATTAGAATAATAATCCTTTTGAACTAATAGACTTGCTCAAACGTCTGTGCTTGGGTGGTGGGGACTGTGAAGGGGGTAAATACTGTATGTTCCACCGAGAAAGTGCAGAGAAAAGGTAATTTGGGGGGAGGAGGAACAATAACAAGATTTAGACTTTCCTGAAATTCACCATGTCAGATGAATTGAAAGACTTATTTTTCCACCCCTCATATTTCAAGTCATACATGAGCTGCTCTAGCTGCAACATTTTTAGTTGTTAAATGTTAGAATTAATTTATTACCATTCACCCATCAGCGCTTATGTTTTCTTTAATCCAACCAATGACAGAAACACTATATTGGAGAAACACTTAAATGGTCAGGGCTTGATGTTTGCAACAATAAAATGGCTTGTCACTGTGTCTCCTTTATAAATGTCACAGCATTATGAAGATCAACACAAAGAGATTATACTAAATTGAAATACAGTGTGCGACCTAAAACAAATCCATCAGTGTGATGAATCAATCTTTTTTTAATCAATTACTGGTGTTAATTGTGTTGCAGACAAATTTCCCTGCAAGTAGCAAAGTATGTTCATAGAAGAAAAAAAAAACAGGTCTTGTACTTTGCCCTGCCTTCTTACCTTTAATGTGCAAAACAATAACAATCCCCAAGGGGACCGTTATTGTTTGGGTCTTTCTTCCAATGAGAGATTGCACCAATATCACGTCTCAAATTAAAGGATAATTAAAAAATGTTATTTCAAAGTTATTGCCGTCCATAAAACTTTGATTAGGCAAACATTAGCCACATTAGGGCTTAATGGCCATTGCCCCTGTGATTACAACAACAATTTTATGTACTGCACAAAGCATATGAAGAAATGAATAATTAAGAATGCAGAAAAACGGGGGTTTTAAACAGCAATTATAAAGCTAATGTTGGGTTGTTTTTAAGAACAGCTTGTGGTAGGTAAATTGAGTCCTTGTGATTCAAACAGCAAGAACCCACACTATGTTGCAAAATGACCACAAAGGACAGAGAAAGGAAATAGTTTTCCACTGGCAAAAGACACTAAGACACTAAGCCTTCAACCGTCAACAGGAAACTACAAAGAAACTTTCAGATTCATATACTCTGTTCACATCAAACACGAAGCCAATTTTCGGCTTCTGTTACTTGCAAAAGTTTGACTGCAGAACTATTTATTCATATTATTTGCGTAAGATGCAGTAACCGGTGCAGCTTTGCACCAGTATACTACATGATGCTTAAGTGTAAAAACTATTTCCACAAGATAACATACAACTGGACTTTGGATGGATTAGGGCTATGCTATTCTGTTATATGGCTGGGTGCTGGCCTCTGTTTTTGTAATTTTTCCTGTTGTTGGCTGCACATTTAAGTGTTGCGTAAAGTTTTTATTTTTCATTGGATGTCAATAGAAAAAGCTATATAAGCAGATATTTTTTGTAACAAAACAGAAATGTCATCGTAGCAGCTTAAACACAACTTATGTTCATAGTAGCAGTGATGATCAAGCTGTGTTTGTCATTTTGTTCCGAGAGATTTACAAGCAAGCGTTGGTAAAATGAGATGAGTCGTTAGCGCCCAAGGTACTGTTAAATTCAATAAACATTCCAGCCATTTTCATAAAACCAGTTTATGGCAGCCTTGCACCATATGCTCCCCTCCCCTCCCTCTGTCTCTGCCAAAGGTTCAGCATGCAAAAGAGGCCGAGGCTTCACTCATCTTGTGTACCGCTTTTTATGTTTCTGATAGTATTTATGAGCTGTGTCAGAGCAACGTAAAGTTGTGGATTAACATTTATTACTGTGACGATATTGCCAATCCATCTCTGGGCATGTCTCAAAACGGGAATGAATGTTTTTTATTAGATAAGCAGGGATGAGCTCTTTAACAGGGAGGGAAGAATAATTGCAGATTAGTTGGAGTTGGTGTTTATGGTTTAGCAAGGTCTTTCATATGGAAAGAGATTAGTATTTGTAGTTTCACTTTTTATTAATTTGGGGTTCATGAAACATTGTATACTATCTTATACGGACATCTGAACAACCTCGTAGACCATGAGATTCAGTTGAAAGAGAAACTGGTAATGAAAAGAGCTCTATACCGTACCTTCTGACTCTAAAATTATAAAGGTATATTTAATTTTTGTTGATTTCCAAATGTAACATGCTGTCACAATTATTTGATGCTGGTGTCCAAAAAAACAAAAAACTCTTTGATAACATGTTAGAAGTTCTGCTTTGGCAATATGTTGGCAACACTCCACACGTTATTATGGAGTTTGCCTTTGAAACCTTGAGAACCCTCAGGATTACCAAAGTCAAATGTGTTTAACCTTAACAATTAAAGCAGACTTTAATCTTTAAATAGTGCGATCATGAGGGGTTCCCAGAGAAGGCCTTATGGAGGGCAAAACTTGGCAAAAACTAAAGATGAAAAACATTTTGCCAGGCTGCCAATGTTGAAGTAAGGCTTTGCTGCAACACAATCCTCTCCACTGTAATGTAGAGAAACAATAATTTCCTTTGTGCACATCTTGGAATGCATTATTAATTGTGCTTTCATGTTTCTTCATGATGCTAATAAAGCAACAATGCTCTTCCAAATCACCTGAAAAATGAGTCCAAGGACAACGGGCATTGCACAGGAAAGGCGTGGCTGTCCACTTTGAGAAACGATGGGACTCAACAACCAAGATTAATGGAACTCAGATGGCTTTTAATTAGTGCAGCTGTGCTCATTAATTATCTGCCCACAACACAAATGTTTTTATATTTGGGGAAAGTGTTGATTTATTTGATTTTGTTTGCCTGTGGATCTAGATGAATGGCTCTTCATTTTAAATTTTGCCAGCACTAAAAGGAAAGGAGAGCAGAGAAAGTCCTCCCCAGTTAGCCAGTCTGTTACAGACATAATGTATCGGATGATGGTGTGAAATATGACGGCTATAATTAACATAAATGGCAATTGTTTGAATTGTTGTGAGTGAATTGTCGGTCTGTTCACACAGTTATCTTTTTCCTGAAAGCCCAGCATGATCATAGAGTAAACTTGCTGTTTGCTGTCTGCTGTAATGGTGTTGCCTCTCTGGTCTCGGGCCTTTTATAAAATAAAAGAGGTAGTTAACCTGTTATACTTTTTTTCACGGTAGAATGTGAAGTAAATAAAAATATGAACTAAATACACTCAAAATTAGGTTCATAAGATTTCCATTTTCAGTTTTCCTGTTAAAACTTATTTTAAACATGTAGTATCTTACACAAGAGGGCGGCTGTGGCTCAGTTGGTAGAGCTTTTGTCCAGTAACTGGAAGGTTGGTGGTTCGATCCCCAACCATGGCAGCTACATGTCAAAATATCCTTGAGCAAGATACTGAACCCCAAATTGCTCCGGATACTGTGTTCATCGGTGTGTGAATGAGCGTAATGTGTAGTGTAAAGCTTTTTTGGATAAAAGCGTTATATAAGTGCACCCCACAACAGGTACCAATAGAGTGGCTTATTTTTGGTCTATGTCAAGAAATTACAGTGTTAGTGAAACTCTGTTTATTTACGTAGCAAAACAGGAGTTTTAAGTGATTTTCATGAAGCGAAAAAAGGAAAGAGGGGGAAGAGCCATAGAAGGCAAATGATAAAACAAAGTGAAATAACTGAGTAAAAGTTATAGAATAAAACAAGCAATGAAACCAAATGGGTTTAAGATGCTTTAATATGTGCACTGTTTTTGGATAGTCTAGACTTGATAATTGTCTAACAATTGCATAGCTTTCAGTGCTGAAAGAAATTTTTGAATTGAAAATTGAATTGATTCTTGAACTGTGACACCCCTTTCCAGTGATATATCTATAGCTATTGAGATCAGATTCCAATATAATAATACGTTGTTCTATGTGCACAATGTTGAACAAATATCTTTTAGGTCAAATCTGTGATCTAGCCTGAACAGTACCATTTAAGGCTGGATATATACTTGCTTTTTGATCACACTTTTATAAATGTAACAGTTGGCCATTTTAGTGATGTCGTGGTGAAACTGGTGTTGAAAAGCTGGTCAGCCTCGTGTAGGAAGGATTTACATTGGTCATAGATTTGTTTTACAAAATGTTTAAGTAAATTAGTATTGTTGACAATATCACTTTTTAACCATTGTGAAGTATCTGTAGATTTGGTGGATTTAACCCAATTTAAAAGCCAATTCGTCATAAAGATGAACAAATATTCCATCCTCTGTCTGTTTTCTGTCCCTCTCTCTCGTTCTTATCCACTCACTCCTCCCCTCACCCTCCAGTTTCATTTTTTCCTCACAGCCACAGTAAATTTCTTTGAAACATTCATCTGAACATGAATGAGGAAAACGCAATGGCAAGAGCAGAAATTAAAATTTCATTATTTACTGCGCCCGAGTTTGGGAACGCAATTAGTATCTGCACTGTGTGGCCCAGGGATATTTACTGCTTTGGCCTCTCCTTTCTTTATTGTGGTGTTTCTTTCATCACGTCTAGCAGACTGTGATGCTATCACTTGCTCATTACCTCAAGCAGCCTGAGACACAGCGGACAATTACACCATTTCCGAGGGTCCAACATGTGAACTTGAGGATGGACACAGAGATGATGCATCATGCAGTGATTACATTTCAAGACACTGGCAGGAGAAATTCAATCATTTTCACCACATAGAGAGATTTATACAATAACTATACAAATGTGTTTCGAAGAAAGCATGTTTTTCTTGTGAAGTTGAAATGTTTGATGATTCATAATGAACATAAATGTACGTTTATAGGAAAAATGGCGGAACAAGGACTGCCTCCTTCTTATTAACTAATCGGTTGTTTTTGTTTAAGCATATTAGAGAAGTATATAGTGCCTACTTCCTTTCAAAAACATCATTTATGAGCTTATGATTTGACCTTGTTGATTGACAGCTGTCAATATACTTTTATGACAGGGAAAGTGCTTGTCAGTGTGTGTGCAAGAATGATGGCAGAGGGGAGGGGAGCGTTTTTATGTCTTTATGGGGGATACCCTTTCTTCATTTTGATTGACAGATTGTCATCTGTCAATATAATTTATGACAGGGGAGGCAATTCTCAGTGTGTGCGCCAGTGCAGTGGCAGAACGTACTGGGGAGTATATTAATGGCAGTTAATGTTAACACCTGTGGAAAATATTTCACTTAATTCATTTTTCTCCAGTCCTTATTCATGCTCCGTCTCACCTCTATCACCACCCATCCTGTGACTATAGTCAGGATGTTGCCTCTCAGTGTGTATGTGTGTGAGGTGGTCTGAAATATAAAATCTTCAGACAGTACAATGGCAGAGATTTTCAGCCAGGCTAAACCGGGCTCAATGCGGTTAATATGTCACTTTATTAAGTTTTATTATTTTCTCAGGCCAGGTGAGTAATATGTAGATTTATTAAGTATTAATTATTTTCAGGTGGGAAAATCCCAATAAAAATTCCCAATATGTGAGCATAAAAATGCCTGCTTGGAAAATTGTCGCAGTCTTTTCGGAAATTCAGGAGGCGGCGGCCAGTGGCCACGTCAGACTAGGATAGACAGTTATGTGATGCTGATGAACATACTTCAATATAAATAGTCCTTATGGTAATATCACACTTAGTTGTTAATGTAGTAGGTAGTATGCAGTATATTCATTTTCCAACAGCCTGTGACCATTTTGTAACATATTGGCATATGGCATAATGCCAGGCCCCTCAACTGCATGATATTTTATAAACACTAAAAAAATGTCAACAATATGATCCCATTCTACAAGTAAGCAATAGCAAAGATGGTAAGAAAAAAATTCCAGTTCAGTCTGGTTGTTCTGCAGAGTTTTTAGCAGCACTACTGCACAGATAGAAAGCCACAGGATCACAGACACACAGCTTCAGGGCTCCACTGACTGTAATCCACATCTTTCTTTAAAGCTGGACCCAAATAAGCACCAGTATGTCTGGCCTCTGTTCCACCCAGCCTCACCAGACAAAGAGATAATAACTTCATCCCCAGTCAGCCTGCTGACATGACGCTGGTATTATCGTAGATACAGTATAAAAAGTCAAAATTTAAGATCATTTTTCTCTACTTGCCTGTATCTGCTCCAACCAGTTATTTATTCAAAACATCTGCAAATAATCCTAGCAATTTAATAGGAATTTTCTCCAAATGTCCTTAGATGATAACGTAAGTCAAAGTTTTTAAACTGACATGAGGTTGATGATCGGTTTTAAGTACATGATTGTTTCTGCAATGAGGAAACATTGGTGAAACATTCTCTTTTGGTGTCAGAACAGATGATACACATAGGTCAACAGAAAATCTTTAATGTATGTTTTTGGGGCATTTTTCCTTTTAATGGACAGGGCAGCTGGGGATAGTATGTATGGGGGAAAAGAGGGGATGTGACAGGGCACCTCACAGAAATACTTTATGTGGATTTTTGTCAAGTCAGTGTAAGTAATTAAGTTATGCTCACTGAGCCTTTTTTAAATGTAAATGTGTAAAGCATGGATGTTTGTAAGGTTTTAAAGTGGAATTTGCTATTACACGTTGTGTATTCAATATTATTCAATAAGGGAAGTACCTGTTTTTTATGATAAAACACAAACAGCAAAAAAAACAAAATGAAACCCTATTTACATACAACATTCCCTAAGCCACTGCTTTTCTCATATGTGCAATTAAGGACAAAGCTGCAAGTGTTAATTTGCTTGATGTGCACTTCTCACAAGCAGCAGTGCCAGCTAAAACAAAACACCACCACCAACAACAACAATAAGAACTGCTGGTTTTTATATTAATTCTGGTTAACAAACACTTCCTTGAACAGGGACAGTGTTGTTTTCCCTGTCACATATTTTTCTTCCTGTTCCTAGACATAATATGCATATGAACACTGGAGCCTGTCGGATATAGGAGATCAGACGAATCGCGGCGGGGGATCAAAGGGAGCTATCTGATCTCGTAAAATCATATTAAAGCCGGTTGCCTCGTTCCAAGACACCACGTATTGATCATAGAGGAGACAAGTAGGAGTGTTTGGTACTAAATAAAAACTGGGGGCTGACGAGAAAGTGAATCAGGAAATCAGTGCATGCTGGGGGTCATTAAAATTGCATGGCACTCTATGTATCCCACAAACAATTGGATGGTTAACTGGAGGGCAGAGAGGGAAAAACAAGAGAAGCGTATGTTTATAATAGCTTCTTGTATCCCTCCCACCTCCAAAAAATATCCCCCTTCTCTCCAACCCATTCACCCTTCATTGTATTTATTTCCATTTGTTGATGGCGCCATTTTCAATAAGTGTGGAAGACAATAGGCAGGCAAAGTATCAGTAAAAATAACCCTCCTGTCAAGGTTGCAGAGCTGGTTGCTTCTCAGTTGCTGTATTGCAACTAGTTATATAGAGTGATTTGATTATACTGTGCGGGTGGCGCCGTTGTTACCCAGTTTGACTAATAAGTACTTTTCAAACCTGCCCCTCTCCTTCCCATTCAGCAGGAGTGCTCCGGTTTCTCTAGGAGTTAACCTTCACACACTATCATTACTGTCACTCTGCTGAAACTTCACAGAGCAGCTCACTTTCTGCAGAGTGTGTGTGTGTGCCCGCACGAGCCTCGAAACTCACTGTTTGTCTTTAATTCCTCTCAATTACAGGTTCCCCTGATGTTGAAGCTGGCTGCTTCTGTGAACTGTTCCTAACATTTCTCTTATAAAGTGAAAGAAGCCTTATAGTTTTAAACTTTATTATTCTATTTTTCATTTTTGCTCTTCAAGTATGCCAGTGGGTCCTAATGCAGTAACTAAGTGTGTAGCCACACTTTGTTTAAACTCTGAGAACTTTATTTTAACATCCCAAAGATACCAAAAATGCTTCAGATGCTAGTTTAAGAAAAACATGTAAAACATGATACACAAGACATCTTAAATATTTACTGTTGATATTGCCGGTCCTCTTAAATAGTTATCTAAAGAGTTATCATATACCATAGCTTTGGAATGAACAGATATTAAGTCATTGTTATTCTATTATTATTATGGGAGGAACATTTTCAGAATTGAATAGAATAATCAAGAGTAAAATAGACTTTTCATATAGGTTTGCACCATTGCATAATTTAATAACTAAACCAAAGTTAGGGCCTCATTCATTGGCTCGACCCAACACTGGAACATGGCTTTGTGGTGGTGCTAATGACATTCATTGCATGCTTTAAAAGTAAAAATTCCGATTTACCAATGGTGCGCACAATGTTTTTTCAAGTGATACTAAAAGTGTAGCTCTTGACAATAGGGCTTTCATTTTTTCCTTAAATCAAATTTGACCGAATCTAGTCTAAAAGAGAATTGAGTTGAAACTGAACTTGAATGAACCGGCAGCAGCAGTGGACAGAGGAGACAGTACTGTATACAGTGCAGCCCAACATCAAAACAAGTTAATCAATCGGACGATGCTGAAAGGAGAGAGTTAGAACAGAATCAATGCACTCTTGTCGATAGCATCTTAACAAGCTTAAATCCTAAATGAATATATACTGTGTTGCAACCTGCAAATATGAGTCATGAGGCCAAGAGTATAACCGAAGATCTCCAAAACAAAACATTCAGCATATTCCATATGTATTTTGGGTCCACTTAACATCTACAGGTACAGGAATGACCGAGTTACCTCCTGGTGGCGATCGGTTGCCAGATGCTTTCTTGACCTCTCCCATACTGCCAGGTGTAGACGAGTCCACTGTATTTCTCTCATGTGGGTCTCTTAGGACTTAGGGCTCTGCACTACCTGAAAAGTGTGTACCATAATTCCCCAATGCAGTGTGTGTTGCCAAAAGCAGAACACATACAATAGATGCAGGTGTCCCAGTTTATAAGCTGGACTCTGTGAGCATATAATAAAACAAAATGTCCATGTGCACACACAGATTTATAGCTTGATTGAACATGTCTTATGCAAATCTCAAGGCTTGACCTTTTAGACTTTGGTATTGAGTGGAATCAGTTACAAAAATATCCTGTCAGTGGGTTTAATGCTCTGCCTATCTAGAAATTTTCCAAAATGAGTCAGGCGCCAATGCCGCACGATTTGAGATAACCCTGGCGTACAAAGCTTTTGGCAATTTTCTGATTCTATGACTCAGCTGCCTCCATAACAAAGACTTGGTGATATGCAGTGGTTTTAATGTATTTTTTTCAAGGAAGATTCACTGAGAGGAAGCCTCTCGTTTTTTAAGAATGCCATGAAAAACATTCACACACCTGGAAGCTGCCCAGTACAAACGTTGTCTTATCTTCTTGCCACTGAGAAGCTCCACTGGAGCGACCAGGGTTAAGGGCCTTGCTCAAAGGCACCTCAGTGGTGGTAATGAGGGCAAGCGCAGCTCAGTCACCCATCCAGATTTATCCTGTCCGTCTGGGGATTGAATAGGCGACCTTCCGGTCTCAAAGCTTACCCAGTTGACATGTTTCTATTTTCGTGGTCTTGTTGGGTTGTGTTCCCATACCATACAGCTGATTCTGGTCTCGATATGTTGTGATATTTTAATAAAGTTCTTCCTTGATTGTGCTCTATTTCTTAAAAGATTTCTAAAGGTTTACAATACCACATTTACATAAAGGTAATACAGATTTGAGTAGCCTTGTTGTGTCTGAAGTTAACCAGAAATTGTTGTATTTGGTGAGTGACATTCAGGATTATGCTGATGTCACAGCTGTTTGGCCTGTTCATGCACCATCAGTAAACCACAGAGGGGTTTGACCAGTTATGTGTTAAAGGTGAATTATCTGGTTAAAAAAGTCACTAAATATTTTCTCACTGGCATGTTGAGAAAGTAAAATTGACATCGGTTTTGAATGATATTGTTTTAGTTTAGTCTGGTGAAACAGTGATAAAACTATAGTAGCTCATAAGGGATTTAATTTTTTCCCTGACTTTTCTTTCTTTCTGTTGTCCATTGTCCCTCTCTTTTATTCTTTCTTACTTTCTTCTGTTCTTTTGCTCCTTTGCTCTTTTTTCTTTCTTTCACAGTATCAATCATTTCTCAGTTTCCTCTTATTCCTTCCTTCTGCGTCTCTCATTCTCCCTCTCTTTCCACAGTATGTGTCATTATCCATCCAGTGTGACTTCACCCATCCTGCCCTCTGGTGACACAGCCTGCCCTTGTTAAGTGGCTCCAGTCCCTCTCCTCGTTTACAGGTGAAATCTATTCTCACACACAGGCCTCAAGGGCCCAACTGGACTGTAACAGAATTTCTCCAGCCCCGCTGGGCCCCAACCACAAAGCTGAGAATAAATGGCTGAGGTGCCAGGGCTGGACAGGAAAATCAATGCCTGTTTATACAGACATGACAGTCCCGGCGCCCAAGCAATTCTCCTGCTTGCTTCTCTAGACGCTGTGTTATACTGTTTTTTCCCCCTCTCCTCTCTCTCCTGTGTCGTGCTCTCACCTCTGCTGAGGATAAAATGCGTGCCCTCTTGAGAGGATACAACAGTAGGTGATGTGCTGTGGCCATTTTGTCCTCAATTTGTTCTCAACATGCCTTGAAGTATTGCACGGGGGTCAACTAAATGCTTTTGATAGACCGACTGTCACGCAAACTGTTTCGTCTATGCTGAGTAGATGTAATGCAGACAACCAGGGTCATGTGTTAGAGGAGGATGCTGTTTCTCAACTGCTGGGTCACAAGTGTTCAGCAGGCATGTGCTGACAGGGTCACGCAGTAGACATGCTGCTATTAAAACGGTTCAGCTACGTTTTCATTTTCTGTAGAAGACACAATGAACTAAACTGGTTCAACTGCTCATCATAGGAGCTTAATGACCCTCAGGTTTTATGACCTTCAGTCACTTCATCCGAGAGTGTCCAGCTAATGTTAACAAATTTCCTTTCTTGTCATCTGTAGCGATGAGAGAGTAGTTTCTTTATGAGACAGACTTTTCGTTCTCAGGCATTTATGCTACTTTATTTGTCGGAGTATGTCATGCAGCACTGGTCGCTGAATAGAATCAAACCCAGGATGTTGTGGACACACAGTATGCATTTTTCTTGTTTGGAATTAAGTACAGCACTATAACAGATACAATTTTACCCCTGTTTAGACCTGGAAACCATGTAGACAGATAATATAAAGATTTCCATACACCACCCCTTCACATATCTCACTACAAGCTAAAACAGTTTGTTGATCTGTCCATTTTCAAGCAATAATGCAAAACATTCTCTGGTTCTAGCTTCTCAAGAGCATTTTTTTCACTCTCCAGTGTCTTTGTGATAGAAAATGATCTCTAGTGCATGGTCTAAAGTGTTTTTAGGGTAAGTCCAACTCCACTATTGCTAGTTAAACCATACATAATCCGGCTCAAAGGAGTGACTTTTGGGCAGTCTGTGGCCTAGAGGTTAGGAATCGGGCTTGTAACCGGAGGGTCACTGGTTAGAATCCCAGGACTGACAGGTCAAGGACTAAAGTGCCCTTGAGCAAGGCACCTAACACCCCAAACGGCTCCCTGGGCGCGCAGAAATGTGCTGCCCACTGCTCCTTGCATGGTGTGTTCACTTGTGTGTAAAAAAAGGATGGGTTAAATGCAGAGGTTTAATTTCCCTATTGTGCGACTAATAAGGGAATCTTAATTTTAATAATCTAGACACAAAGTAAGATGCAAGTAGTAATAAGTCCATTTATCAATCGTAGGTGTGTTTTGAACATCATGTGAATCCAAAAACACACAACTCAACTGTCTTGCATATGGGTGTTATAATGATGGGCTATTTTCACTATTTCCTGACATTTTATAGACCCTACAGTAGATTTATAAATAAGACAAAGATCCAGTGTGTCACTAATTAAAATTATCATCAGTGAAAGCCCAAATCTGGGATGATACTATTCACAGAATAGAAGAGGCTTATTTCTATCTTTGCGTACAATCCATAACAAGCAACTTTCATTCCTCAGTAGCACTTGTTTTTGCTTCAGCAGATCTAGTCAGTATTCTTTGCCTTATTCTTTTCCTATTGATTTTTTTTGTATTTGATTATATCTTTGTTCGCACTTTTGTACATGCATGCGTGTGTCTGTGTGTGAACTTTGTGTGTGTTGCATGTGCTTAATGCAGGCGGTTGTGTGACTCTCAAGGGGAGGTAGTACCGCACTTGTAACTCATTCTGATTTATGCCCCCTGTCTAAATAAAAACATAAATCACAGCACCTGCCACAGAAGTCACTCTCACAGTGGTCTAGCTTGTCCGGCTCTGTTCTGGGTTGTGCCGTTGCACCCCAGTGACAGAAACACAATTGATTCCCTCATTGCATCAATTTGTCGCCTAATCTGGTGATATGTTGATAAATTTTACTGCTTTGTCAATTAATTTTCCTGAAAAATGGGCCTGGCCGCGGTGGACACATCAATACTGAGGCAGTGGAAATATCGGTGACAAAATTAAGTGATAAAATTAATTGCCCCCTATCCCGTCTTGTGAAAACATAACTAATGAGGGAGGCAATTATAGTTGCATGTGGTCTCCTTCGGGAAAGATGGAGGAGGTGTTTGAAAAAAGACTTCTATGGTAATTAGACAAGTGGGAGAAGAAGGATCTTGGGAAAATGGTCATCTGAAATAGAGGGTGACTTTAGAAATATAGCACAGTAGATGAATGTTTGTCTCAGCTCTCAGTCACTGATATAAAGGACAAACAAATGGGAGAAGCCTTTCTAATACAAACATAAGTCAAATCAAATGATAGTCCTGCACTGTGACAAATGTCTGTGAGACACGTTAGCTTCTCATGACTTACTGTTCGCACACACTGAAGTACAGACAAATATCATTGTCAGAGCTTGAGTTAGACACTGGTGTCAGTGTTTGCTAGATGGGGGAGGAAGGGTTTGTTAGCAGGTTAGTTAAGCATTGTTATTCCCAGAAGAGTGACGGGAATATTGTGCTTTATTTTAGCATCAGCAGTGTGCCTGTTATCAGCAACAGAAGTTGTATATCACTGAGCTAGTCATTTGTTTGACATGATACAGTGTGGGATGTCATACATTTCTTGAATCAGGAGAGAGACCAGTTCTTTGGTTCACGTTTAAACAGTTTGTTGTAGATTTAATATAGTCCGTTGTCCCAATGGGAATGCAAATCACAGTCTCACAGGCTCCTTGGTCAATGATCAAGGTGTTTAAATCATGCCGAGTATAAATAATGATGTTACTGCAAACATCATAAGCCAGAGAATTCTGTACTCTGATAACAACTGTTTCCACAAATTACAAGCTTTCTGTAGACTGTATGTTAAGCAAGCAGGATGAGGAGCATGTATTAAATACCATTAATACTTTATACATTTTATGTTTATCTTTAAGTGAGTTTTACATCTAATGCTTCCTTTTTGTTTCTTCCCCGTTAAAGTACTTATTGTATAGTGTCCATGATGGGAAATTCCCCTGCCGAGGATTTAAATTCATATGTGACAACAGTAAATATTTTAAACAGGTGGATCATATGGTGGATCTGAAACATGACCCCAAAAAGTCATATTTTTTTTTACATTTCTGGTACATTACTTGTAGCAGTTTGAGAGGTTTTAAAGACAGTATCACAGCACACTGGGGAGGCATTAAAAGAAAGTATGTTAGAAAGGAGAGCTCATTTTGAAAGACTCTAGTGCCTACAAACAACCTGGAAAGTGACTCTCAAGAGCAGAAACATCATTAATACATTCATTAGAAATGGGTTAAGCTATTGAAGAGCTTTTTGAATGCCCAGGATAGGCAACATGGGAGGCGCATTAATGTTGTATAATCACTATCTCTGGGCTGCTGTTGTTTGCCTCCTTTGTCCAGGGTAATGAGTTCCCTCCATCAAACAAATTCTCTGTGCGAAGGCACCATCTCTCTGAGGGGAGAGGCAGCGATCTCCTAAACATTTGCTTAGGTGACCTCACATGTTAAATGTTACAGTGTCCTACTAACCTGAGGATCCAGCATTTTCTATCTGTGAAACATGCAAAATCTGGGTGGTTGTGTTTTGTATTTAATTATTATGCATGTCGAGGCCTGTTCACGCTCTAAAGGAGATTTAGCAAACGACTCTCATGATTGATTTACAAAACCAGGAAACTCTAATTCCACCTATTATTTTGCGCCTGTAGAAAATGTGTGGTAGTTCTTCATGATAGCTTTTGATGATATGCTGCGTGCTGTAACATTGTATTGTACACTGAGAGATCAGTGGCAGTGTGGTCAAGAGGACGCCAGACATCTTGGTGTATTTGTTAGGACTAAGTGTGTTGGGTGAAGATATTTGTCCAGATTGTCTTTATTTCCGATTATATGATGAGGTCAGCTTTATGGATCTAATGCACGGAAATTGAATAAAACTGTTGTTGCAAAGCCAGACTTCATATTGTGAGCTCAGCTGTGGCCGAAGGCATTATGTTTCCGGGTTGTCTGTCTGTCCGTCCCATTCTCATAAACACTGTCCCAATAATGCATCAAGGGAATATCTTCAAATTTGGCAAACATGTCCACTTGGATTGCAGGATGAACTGATTATATTTTGGTGGGGTCACTGTGACCTCTCAAAACATTGCTGGGTGAAGCTATCTGTTAGTCTTCAAGTGGACAAGACAAAGTATAGTTAGAGGGCTCCTGGCAACATTTCCAATTAATGATGTATAAAACAGCGACAGTGTGAAAGCACAGTTCAGTTATTCATATCAAATCACGCTGGTTTGCCTGTTGACAACGAGTAGGAACAACTTTCTATCACTTCAGCATTTAAACAGCTTCTCCCTGCAGATTCTGATAGGGTGGCAATATAATATTGATTCAATAAGTCAAGTTTTAATATTTTGCATCCACGGGACGCATTTTTGTTTTTTTTCCGGCTCACTTTTAGGAATATACTGGAGATACTGGTATCATATGAAACTAGAAGATCTAAGGAATCTCTAGGCACCGTTAAGCTGTTTTCATGTTTCATTCAAAAAAATTCAGAGCAGTGAATCTTAAAGTTGAGAAAAGTTTGAGAAAATGCTGCAGTTGTTGTCGTCCATACATGTTTGATATCAGTTCAGTTCAGTTTGACTGAATACTTTGTTGGTCAGTCTGGGTTTGACTCTCCTTGTGGAGAAATAAAAAGACTGAAGCGAGATGAATAGACTGGGAATTTTCTCTTATTTGACACATCAATTTGTGATTGAATTTAATTTTGTGGACAAAAAATGCAGTTAAACAGTTAAATCGTAATATATTGTATTGCAATACCCACCATATCGCAAAATGCTTAAAATATATCGTATATCGTATCATGAATCAAGTATTGTGGCAAAATCGTATCGTGGGGCCTCTGCTGATTCACACTTGTAGCTGTCATGGCTACATATGAGTCTGGACAGACATGAACGAAAACTGTAACTTGACTAGTTGACGGAAGCATACAACTGTTACTCTCATTTGGGGACTTGGAACTTGCCGATCTTAAAACAAATGAAATTTGTAGCAGATGATGTAAAACAATGTGTGACTAAAGGATGATGGATGATATCTATCTCTATGACCTGTGTTTTACCTCAGATTCATTCATAAGCTGATTGTAGTAAAAAATGTAGTGGTCTTTTGACATTATCTCTAGAATAGTGTTTTATTAAAACCCAAACAAACAGGAAGGCCATTGGCTGCCCAACATTGAAACGGTTGATTCATTTTTCTCAGAGATTAATTAAGTTAAAAGATTGAAATATTATTAGCGATATGACGATTTTTCTCCACTGCGCTCAAATGGACATTAATTTCTATAGATTTTGGTTGAAATGCTGCCTTCTTTTAATGAGGCCAAATCCAAGCACATGAGCTGTAATGGATTAGCAAGTTTTATTTTAGAGTGACAGTATCTAAGTTCAGGTAAGCCTTGGTTGACCTTTGCTATACTTTGTTTTCCTCTAAAGTGTCCAAACGTTGCAGACAATCAGAAAAATCTTAACTGCTTTGCATACAGTTGAGCTTGACTGGATGGACTGACTTTTATCAGTTTATTTTCCATGTTCTGAGCAGAGGGTTTTCTTGAAAGGAGAGAGAGAAATGTGCATGCCAAGAGAGAGACAGAATCACGGCAAGTCAACTCTGCTAAAGGATTAAGCAGAAGCTGCCATTAAGAATAGGTGTCTGTTTTAAATATGAATCAACCCCTTCTAGTTCAAGTTGTTAACTAAATAATTCAATAACACGGACGCATTATCGACTTGATGTAAATGTGATATGAGTGGAAATCAGGATGTGTGACTGAGATGATAATTGATATGATAATGGGGTTAGGGATGGATTTGAACAATAGCAACAAATAATAATGAAAAGCTAAATAAATGATGGGGGTAAAATTGTTAGTGCAGCAGACTGACACGCTAGAGAAGCTTCACTGAGGCAGCAGTTGTGGGGATAGAGGGGCAGACGAGCAGTGAAACACACCAGATACCAGCTGCCCAAGATGCTTTGACTGCTAGAGTAGTTACTCACATGTGGTAAAATGGTGAGCAAATGAGAGAATGTGTTGAAATATCTTCTAAAAAGGAATGAAATGGCTGCCCTTTTACCCTCAGCATCTTTAACATCACCAACTTTTTGATTTGCGTGCGATTAGGTTCACAACGGAGGCCAGTATCATTAATGAGATCAAAAACTTCTGCTATCAGACACAGCTGATGTGGCCCTCAACTCTGCCATAGATATCAGCTCCTCTTTCACTCCTTTTTTTCTTCCCCTCAGCATGGGAATAAAAGGATGAAAAAGACGATGGGAAGGGGGGGGGGGGGCTGCATAAAAACTGCTCAAGTGCAGAGAGCAGCCCCATCTGGAAGACATCGGACCTAAATGAAGTTGTACAAAACCATTCCATTGATAATAAAGCTAATTTTTATGGCTCTGACAAGTATGTAATTATGTGCAGTGGTGCTTTTCAGATTTTATCACAGTCAATAAACTACCACGCTAATTTCATTCCTGTTTTGACATATTTACATGGAAATATTCGATTTGGGGGGAATTAGAGGCCTTGAAAGCCGCTGATAGATGGCTTTTAATGATCTGTGACCCCCGGCCTGTGGGCTCATCTGTTTGTCGGCCCATCGATCTCGCGGGAGATGTGCTTGGTGTTCTGATCTCTTTAGACAGAGTGCCATCCAGACAGTGTCGACCAATAAGCCCTGAACGCTGGCCCTTTTCTTGTTGGCTGATTTGTCAAGCCTGCTGATCTGGAAAGATTAAGAGGAAATAGATGTTTAAGTGTTCCTTTTTATCTGTTATTTATACATCATAGATATCATCAGTGCACGTTTTTACTGACCAGTCTGACAGTTTAGGACGCTCTAACATTCAGTACATGTAGAGCTCTGCTGTTGCTACATTTTCCCAAACTTAGCCCTCACACCCAAACACACACACATGTACACACACACACACACACACACACACACACACACACACACACAGAAGGTCATGGTCCAGTCGACCCATCTTCAGCCTAGTGGTGCAGATAAAGTACAGCTGGCCTCACTGGCCAGACTCATTCTGTTGAGAGAACGCCACAGGGGTCACCAGTGATGACAAGGTCCACTT